>NW_009938557.1:175940-190079 GCF_000696875.1 Nestor notabilis
TGGCAGGGGGTTGGAACTGGATGATCTTAAGGTCCGTTCCAACCCAAACCATTCTATGATTCTATGATTCCCCCTTGTTAAAGCCATTCCCCCTTGTCCTGTCCCTACAGGCCCTCTCCAGCCCCTCTCCAGGTTTCTTGTCATTTGGGTGTGGGGACATTCCTAGCAGAGACAGGAGGCCACGACTACATAGAGCTGATAGAAGAAGGCCCCAGAGCGAAAAGACCAACATGAACAAGAGTGAACCCAGACCAAGGACGAAGAGAAGATGCCCTTGTTAAAGCCATTCCCCCTTGTCCTGTCCCTACAGGCCCTCTCCAGCCCCTCTCCAGGTTTCTTGTCATTTGGGTGTGGGGACATTCCTAGCAGAGACAGGAGGCCACGACTACATAGAGCTGATAGAAGAAGGCCCCAGAGCGAAAAGACCAACATGAACAAGAGTGAACCCAGACCAAGGACGAAGAGAAGATGCCAAGTTAGAGTTAACAGCTATATTACGTAGTGTCGCGTGGGCAGTAGTAGGTAGCAAATGAAATGCATAATTTAAGGCATGAACAGATAAGAATGACCAATCAGTTGTAGCCAAGTGGAACCTTTCTGTCAGCAGAAGATATATAAACGCAGCCAGCAAATAAATTATGTCTTCGATCTTCTATCAGAGTCCATGCCTTCATCCCCTCACTTGGTGTCATCAGCAGACTTCCTGAGGGGGCACTCAATACCACTGTCCATGTTGCCAACACCCATCTGAACAGCACCCATCCCTGTGTCAACCCCTGAGGAACACCTCTCAGCACTGGTTTCTACTTGAACAGTGAGCCATTGACCACAACTCTTTGAATGCAACCATCCAGCCAATTCCTTATCCACTGAGTGGTCCATCTGTCAAATCCATGCCTCTCATCTCTGCAAAGAGCTGGGATTTTCCAAGCTGCCTTTGTATTTAGAGGTCTGTTTTAATAGGAAGCATGCATCCCCATGCCCACAGGCAGCTTGGAAAATCTCTTCTGTGACTCATAAGTTTTATCACTATTAATGTGCTTTGATGGAAAAAGGAAGTGGAAATTGCCACTGTAGTTACTTCCCATGGAAAGCATGGACCTTCCTCTACTCACCATCACAGGCATCACAGTGATGCACACTGTGATTTAACTAGGCATCCTCTGGATACTGAAGTCTGTGGGCCAGAATATTTTGATATGGGAGATCCAATGGTCTAGATGCCATCACTACCTTCAGCTCCCTCCTGCATCTATTGGGATAGTTCAGTTTTAGGGTCTGTGAACTACAGCTAAGGAGAAAAGAAGTCCCTACTTAGAATACCATCACCAGATGTGAATCTTTCTGGAAGACAAGCTCAGTTTCACCAAGGAAGTCTTTGGTCTGGGGAAGAGCAAGTCTAAGCAAATCATGGTCTAGATTGTACCATCTTGCAGTCTAAGGCAGTGAATGCATCTTTATCTTGGCTGTGCAAGACATCACTCAGAAGCTCAAGCCACCCCTAAAGGGATAAGCTGAACAAGAAAATTACCAGGAGATGAAATCATGTGCTGGCAGCTCTCTGGTCTGACCATGGTTTTACTGATCATTGTATCCTGTAGAGCAGCTTGGGCATTTTTATACATTTCATTGATTTTCCTAACTGCAGACTCTGAGCTCTGTAGTTTTTGAGAACTGGCTGTCAGTTTCTCTCATAACTAAGTGTATATTTCTATTTAGGTATTGACTGTTCCTGTAAGAGGCTGTGAGTCAACAAGTAGAGGTCCTGAGAAGATGTGCTCTGGCATAAGCACTCCGATATTGGTGGACTTGATAATGAGTGAAATCATGTCGGTTTAAGGATGCAGCAGGTCAGCTTGGGTGAATGTGCTGCTTCCTTCCAGCTCTGGGATCTCTGGATCGTTGTTGGGACTTTGGCTATGGCTGGTTAAGAAAAAATACCAGTTAAAGATGGGTTTGTCCTTCATTGTTCTATGTGAAATACACAGGCCCATCTGTGCTGTGTATTTTAGCTGTTAAGGGAAGGTGATGTGTAATCAATACACACATTGGCATTAATGGTTCACAGAAGGGAACAAACTCCATGATCACAGGTAATCACAACTGATCTACATTTGCACTGCTCACCTTAGATGTATTCCTCTTGAGGAACACCAGTTCCATGTTGCTTTTTCTACACTGAATGTGGTGAATCATGGACCAAGCTGCTCTGCTCATGGCTGTGTGGAGACCTCAGAGCAGCCTTCCAATATCTGAAGGGGCCTATAAAGATGCTGGAGAACTGAAACAAGGGAAGTTCAAGTTGGATATGTGGAAAAGTTCTTCCCTGTGAAGGTGCTGAGGCGCTGGCACAGGGTGCCCAGAGAAGCTGTGGCTGCCCCATCCCTGGCAGTGTTCAAGGCCAGGTTGGACAGAGCCTTGGGTGACATGGTCTAGTGCAAGGTGCCCCTACCCATGACAGGGGTTGGAACTGGATGATCTTAAAGTCCTTTCCAACCCAAACCATTCTGTGATTCTATGATTCCATGATAATACTTCAGCTCTTCTCTTCTGTGGTGGGTTGGCCTTGACAACACCAGTTGCCCACCAAGCTGCTCTATCATTTCCCTGTCTCAGCAGGAGAGGGGGAGGAGAAAATAATATGGAAAAACCCCTCAAGGGTCAAGATAAAGGCAGTTTAATAAAGCAAAAGGAAAGGTCATGCATGGAAACAAAGGAAAACAAATGATTTTATTCTCTAATTCCCATCAGCAGGTGATGTCCAGACACTTCCCAGGAAGCAGGGATTTATTACATGTACTGATTGCTCCAGAAGGCAAGTGTCATAATAACACATGTCCCCCATCCTCCTTTCTCTTAGCTTTTATTGCTGAGCAGACATCATACAGTATGGAATATCCCTTTGGTCAGTTGGGATCAGCTGTCTTAGCTGTGACCCCCCCAAGACTTTGCCCACCGGCAGCCTACTGGTGTGGGGAATGTTGGAGAGACAGCCTTGATGCTGTGGAGCCCTGCTCAGCAGTAGCCACGACACTGGTGTTTTATCAGCATCTCTTTAGCCACCAACACAAAGCACAGCACTATGAGAGCTGCCATGGGGAAAATTAACCCCATCTAAGCCAGACCCAACACACCCTCACACAGTGTTTTCAGGTATGCTCCAGTTTTTGTACTGAAGAAGTTTATTTCACCTTCTCTGGGAAGCCTGTGTAGGCAGAAGGAAATCCAGATTTTAAGTCAAAGTAGTCCAAACTTCAGTTGTGGAAGACAAGATATGAAGGCAGCACTAATACCCAAGCCAGTGAGTACTGCAAAGGATGGCAAAGCTTTCAGATAAACCAGTGACTGTATCTAGAACCTGCTGCAGGAAGAGTTTTGCAATTCAATCTCACTGATGACCCAAACACATGGAAATGGTCATGGAGGCTGGAGAATGGCTGAACACACCGCAGAGCTTTTGAGATGGGCTCCTGGACCTTCCTCTCACCCCAGACCAGGGAGCAGCACAGCTGAACTATGCATCCACAGCTGCCAAACTGGAGACACCCTCGAGGGACAGGTAATTTGGACATCATACTTCTTCCTTTTTATTCCCCAGATGGGTGATATTGCCTCCATGTGCAAAAGGAATAAGGACTTCTGTGAACAACAGGAAACTAATGCCTGAGAGGATCATCACAGCAATATTTACTGTAGTAATCTCCACCTCTCTCTGATTTGCTGTGATGCACCAAAACAAGTTGCAGAGAAGGGAAAATATGAATTTTATAAATGTGGTGTCTGAAATGAGGCCCCAGCTTATGAGGCAGATGTGAAGGTGAAAGCTGGGAGCATAGAGGATAAAAGCAGAAATAACAAGCACAAGAATATGCTGGGCCACATGGGACTGGGAGGAGTTGAACTGGTGGGAAGTTGAGCAGTTGAGAGAGGTGCATAGTCTGATCACCGATGGCATTTGGCTCCCTCATGGATTTACAAGGGGTCACTGGCTGGTCACACACACAAACAGATGGACCACATGATTATCTATCTGCAAAAGGCACAACAGGGTCACTGCTGGATGTGAAAGTCTATAGCGATGCTGAAGGGCAGCAGCAATCATGAATTACTTATTAGAAAGATGATGAACACATTAAAGCCCAAGGGGAAGATGGGTGACACAGAATTTGATCCTGCTAAGTTAAAAGGCAAGTCTTTGGGAGAAGGTAATGCTTGGAGAGTGTTTCAGGCCATTACTCTGGAATGATAAAGAAATCTCAGTAGACACCAGATGGGAAATATTTAAGGAAGCAATAGAGAACACAGTAGGGAACTTACTGGGAGGCCTAAGCAAACAAGAAGGAGCTGGACAAACATCAAAACAAGAGCATTAGAGGGGAAATGCAAACAGAGGCAAGGATTATGGGAGAGTGGAAATAAAAGCAGAAAACAAAGCAGAGGGAAATTTCCAAAGGCGAGTAAACCTTTTCAGGGTACAAAGAAGCACCAGGAAAACAAGGTGGGAAACTGAGATGGAAAAACATGGCAACAATAGTGCTGCAGTGCTAGAAGCACCAAGAGGTGGCCTGAAGGCAAATGTGAATGAGAAAGTGGGGCCATGGAAAGAGTAATTGGCTGATCACTCTCATCTACCTGGATACACTCCTGCCAGTCAAAGACCAAGATCAGAAAAGTCATCAACTCTGAGCCCATGTCAGATAATGAAATAGAAATGACTATATGGCAGCAACAGTCCCTTTTAGCAGCCTGTGTCCCAGGACTGTTAGAGATTCCCACACCTAATGGAAAGAGGACATACCAAATGAATGGTCAAAAATAATGCACGTTACTGCCACCAGTGAAACTATAAAGACATGCATTATAGGGCAGTGGGAAAAATCACACTGGAAGTAATTACTGGCTGATTAAGGTTAATTATATAAGAAGCAGTAGATGGAAAATGCTAAAATGTGGGAGCGGGTTGAGTTAAATGTCCATGCTCTGACTGTGAGTAGAAAGAGTGAGGATGGCTCTAAAGGCTTTTAAAGATACTTCTTTATTTTATTTTGAGAAGCACCATAAAAAGTAACAAAATCAGACACGTTTCATCTAAAAGCATTATAACTGCAATTGCTCTGTGGAACAGGGGGAGCAGGGAGAAAGTGAAGTAACAGCTTCAAGTCAGAAGGTTGGGCAGAGTGACAGTTAACATTTCGTCATCATCCCATACAGTGTAGTAACAAGCCAAGCTGAGATGACTCTCATGGCAATGGGTGTTATACCATTAAGATCCTTATCTGATGCAAATGACACCAAGCAATGGTGCCATTGCCTGCAGACAGGTCAGAATTGGTGGTGGTGGTCTTCACACATAGTAAAAACACTTCTGTTAACACAAGCTTGCAATAAACACCCAAGTGGCTGGTGCAGGAGTAGGGACAACAGTTGGTGAGAGATGAACGCAGGAAGAGAACAAAAACATTGGTTTGTATTTCTCAGGCAGCATAAGCTGCTTGGGAACTTCCACCAGAAGGAGGTTTTTGCATCACTTCTCTCTGCCTTCTCCCCTCTGTGTGCTGTTGGCCAACAGTGATGTGCTGTTGGCCAAATGAGGAGCTCGAGGGTAATTGCATTTCCTTGAGCTTGGAAAATGCAGGTTTCCCCTGGGATTCTGTTCACTCATTCATCCACAGTAATGTCTAAAATCATAAACACTTCGGACAATAAAGTCCAGCAGCCTCACCAAAGCACTCAGTAGGAGGAGGTTATGGGCAGAGAGAGCAGAAAATCTTGGTATCATTCAGTGGAAAAGACAATGAAACATGGCCACATTACAGCTTCCAGAGACAAACATGGTTTTACTGTAGCAGGAATAACATGCACAAGCCCCACCAGCTCAGCAAAGAGACACTTCAGATGTTCACATGTCAAAGCACAGCGATGGTTCCCGTGCTTTTCTATCTCCTCACCCTTCTACCTCAGGATAACTCGGACACCTTCATCACTCCTTTAAGAAATATGCAGCTTTTCTCTCCTGTAGAGCCCACTCTTTGCTGCTCCCTGGCATAATCTGAGTCATCAGTGAGCTTCGGAGGAAACAATGGGGCTTGAGGTTTGGGTTTGGGATTTAATGGGAAGCGAGTTCCTGATGAGCTTTGCTGCAGGCAGGAGCGCAGAATAAAAGTGCGCAAGGGATGGAGATGAAACCCACCAAATAGATACAGTTTTGCCCACAGATATGGATTTGTCCACCTTTGGGCCATTATATATATACCTCGCTAGGTCTTTCTCACAATTTAAGACAGAAAACATCCCATTTTCATCTTTAGGAAAAATAATATTTATGGTCCATCATATCCAACATAAGAAAGCCCCAACACAAAGAGGGACGTGGAGCTGCTGGAGTGAGGCCAGAGGAGGCCCCGGGGCCGCCGCGCGGGGCTGGGCAGCCCCGCGAGAGAGCTGGGCTGGGGCAGCTGGAGAAGAGAAGGCTCCGCAAGGGGACACCTTAGAGCAGCTCCAGGGCCTGAAGGGGCTCCAGGAAACCTGGAGAGGGGCTTTGGACAAGGGATGGAGGGACAGGACAAGAGGAATGGCTTGAACCTGCCAGAGAGGAGATTTAGGTTAGATATAAGGAAGAAGTTCTGTGGCAGGGGGTTGGAACTAGATGGTCTTTAAGTTCCCTTCCAACCCAAACTATTCCATGATTCTCTGCATCTCACTGTTTGTAAGATGATGAGAATCTTCTCAGCATTGCTGACATCTGTCTGGTCGTTTCATTATGACCCTGTCCTTGGGTTCACAAGGCATCAGCGTATTTCTGGGTATGTGTTTTGGAGCATGAACAAACAGCCAGTGGATCAATGTTTGCTGGTGTAAACTTGCTGAGATAAAATATTGGCTTCACTTGTTAAACTGTAATGACTGACCTGGCTGACAAAGCCCAGAAAGCAATAACTCCCAGTTCTCTAGGCATGTTTAGCTATTGCCTAATTACACTTTAAGCTCAATGAACATTGTTTATTTCAAAATATATCCCTGTCACTCAGTTAAAAATACATGCAATTAAACCTCAGAGGAACGCATCACAAACTTAAGGCCCGTATGAAGCTGGTTTGAGTGACAACCCACACGGCTCCGTGGCGCCAGCGGTTCTAAAGCTGCCTGCAAGGAGATGCCAACCCATGAAGTCAGCACCCATCCATCTTTTGGGGAGCTTGGCAATGAGGGAAGGCTGCAGCCTAGACAGAAGAGCTATTAAAGCAGGAAAAGATGCATATGTCATCTTATCTGTGATACATACCATGCTCGGTTACCATAGCAATGGATGTTATAGGTAGCTTCAGAGGAGGGAGTGATTAGCAGGCAGATAAGGGAGAAGACTGTGCTGTACCCTCTGCAGTCAGAGTGTTTTCATTAAGATTACAAGAAACAGGATCTAGATATTAAACAGTAGGTGTTCCCATTCTTATCCTAATCTAACTTGAAAAGTATCAGCAGCGAGGGCATCCCTTGCTTCCCACGGCAGGCAATTCCACCAGATGACAGATTTTCCCAGTATTTGGCCTCCTGTTGTCTTTATTTCCCACTATATGGTGCTTAATCTTCTCAAGTGACAAGCAGAAGCACTCCGAGTCAATGTTTGCCTTTGAAATTTGGCTGCTCAAAGGCTAACATTATCGAGTAATGATTTTGTGCTTTGGGCTAAAACTTGCTTCCAAGGTTTCAGCGCGCAGGTGGATTCTACCTTTCAAATTAAAAGAAAAAACATTTATAACCATTTTATCTTCAATTAGAAAAGCAAAAGAATGGAAAAAATTGCTTCCTTTTATTGGGACTGGATTTATTTTCCTCTCTTAGCCTGGTTCCTGAGCAAAATGATGCCTGCTGACCCCAGGACAGTGGTCTTTTGCTGAGCCATTAAGCATCCACACTTTTAACCCTGTTGGCCAGTATCACCCCACTTTCAGAAAAAAGGTCTTTGCCACTCTATGGGGGTAGGAAGTTCCTACAAGATTCATTACTATCAGCAACCAGGGAAAGGAGAATTAAAGGCAAATTAAAGGAGCATTAAATGCAAATTAATCTATGTTAATGGGACCATTAATGGAAAGGCAATTCCTTACTCATCCTGGGAGGCAGCAGCCAAGTGATCAGTCAGCAAATGCCTACTGGTCCACCAGCCTCAGGGCCCTACCAGCAACACTTCAGGTTGCCCTTTCCTGCCCAAAACTGTAGGCAACATTGGGAGGAACTGGGAATACTGCAGAATGCAAACACGCAGGGAATGGCAAACCAAGTTTCACTGTTAGGGAGCAAGAAAAGTGTGTCAACAGCCTTCTCCAACACAGCATGAAAAAAACCTCTAAATATCATCTATTGTTTCCTTTATTTTCCATAACACAGGTCGTTGCAGGGCTTGTTTCAGCAATGTACTTGTACCCACACATGTAACAAAGGCCACGGCTGCTTAGTGAACAATCCTCTGCAGAAGTGAAGTCAATGGAGCCTTAGGAAATGCAAAATGTTAAGTGAGTGTTCAGGAGCTTTGTGGGATGAAGGTTGGACTTTGGAGTTTTGGACCAAAGACCTCCAGAGGTCCCTTGCAGCCTAAATTACTCTTTGAGTTTGCAAATGCCTCTGTAGTCTGTATGCACAGTACACTGTATTCTTACCTTATTCCTCCTTAGTTCTTACCTTGTCAATGTAAATTAGTCTTATTTTTCCAGAGTGCCCTCCAAGAGGATTTTCAAGTCTCTGATTGTCTGGATAAAGGGTCTCAACGCATGTTCCAATGTTCTTTTGAAGGATGAGATGACCCAAGCAGGTTGCAGCATCCAAGCAGGGTGCTGCTTCCCTCAGCGCACCACGCAGGCTCTTTCAGTATGGATTGGTGGGGTCAATGTGGGCCACAGAATCTATCTTAGATTTTCAAAGATTTCTACCTTCTCAAAGGGATTTGGATTCTATCCATATGTGGGAAATAGAGATGAAGGAACCTCTGAGGATCTGAGGATCCAGAGACATGGAACTGAGTGGAAACTGCAACATGGCTTTAGAAAGATGCCAACATCCCTTCAATCTACAGACTGATCTGCTGATACCAGAGTGAAGGTATTAAAAAACTGAGAAGAAAAATAGAACAAAGATAAAAAATCCCTATGTTTTATTTCTTCCCTTGTGGAAGGAAGTCTTATGAACCATGGATGGAACCACCATGGTTCCATCTTATGAACCATGGCGACTCCAGGTAGCATTCAATAGAGCTGAGGATGTGACCTTTCATGAACAGAATGACCTCAATCTACAATCACCATTGCAGAAACAGGTCTTAAAAGCAGGGGTTTCCCACCCATTGGCCTTCCCACCCATTTCTCAGCCACAAATAACAGCAGAAAGAAAGAAGGACACATTGATTTCATCAATGTAAATCTACGTATTTATTAACTCTAGAGCTAAATATTGACTGGTGTCAAAGGGAAGTCAGTATCTGCAATGAGAGACTCAACATATATAGGAAGGGAACAAACAGGCCAGTGAACAGCTTGCTGGAAAACAACCACCTACTTGCCAGGAGCAGCCAATGCAGCCAGATGGAGAAAAGCCCACGTTTCCCTTGGGCAAGCTGTTTAGGCTCCACAATACCTGAAAAGTGGATGCTTGGCCCCAGTGTGGTGATGAAACCATCACAAGTGTCCAGGCTTCCTCTGCCGTCTGTGGAGACAAGGAATCTGGGGGTGACACAGTGGACCCTTCTTTCCTCCATCAGTGGATGGGACTCAGCCAATCTCATAGAAGTCTCAGTGATCCTACATGGTATTCTGTAAGTCAGGCTACTGAACAGCAATGGGAAGGAGCTGCCTTCCCTTCCTGCTGCTGAATTTTGGCCACAATGCAGAAAAGAAGGAATCCTCAGTCCAAGGGAGCTGGAATCCATAGATCCTCTTAGCTAAACCAGTGTCAAATCCACCAGGCTATGGGGCAATTAGGGTGAGGGGACAGCAGGGACAGGGGATAAACAGTGAGGAAGGGGCTCTCCTCTGTCCCTCTTGCTCAAGTTGGGTCACTAAGCACTAAGAAGAGCAAAATACATGTGGCAAGGCAGGAAAAATGAGCAGGAAGAACTTTGACCAACAGCCACGGGCCTTCCAGCAGGACAAAATGGATTCTGCCTCCTTTCCCAAATACTCCCTATGCATTTTTCCTACTGGCCCTCAAACAAGGAAGCTATAAAGAGGTGACACAGTTTTCCATACAAGTCTGTTGGTCAACACGGACCAAGTGGGTTGACTGCAGTCAATCACTGGTGAGTGCACTTCCATCCATTAGACATGGTCTGGTGACAAAGGGTGAGGATGGACCCACAGAACAACCTGTACTTTTGGCCAAGGCTGTAGATAGTAGCTTGCAATGTGTTTCCAAGATTGCCAATGTCATGGGTATAGATGCAAGTGGGGGTATAAGTCTTGCTTGTTGCAGGAGTACAAAAAATCTCTATTTCTAATTCTGATTTACTACAGGACTCCCACAAGGATGGAAAACATTCCCAGAGCAGATGGATAAACTCACCTCTTCCACATTTTTCCAGTGGGAACTGGTGGTAGTTGTTTGCTATTATTGTGGGCAGCTTTTATTCTAACTCCTTGCAGTAACTAAATCCTTCCACAAGTATTCATTGCTGGCTGCTGCTGTGGGTGCTTCCTTCTGAGAAATCCCAAATGCAACGGAGCTTGGACGACTTCCTAAGGCATCTGCTCTATCTCAGCCACAAAGGAGAAAGTTCATGAGCAATCCCTTGCACTGAAGAAAGGAAGGTCTCCTTCCTCTTCAGGAATACCCGGGGATGGGGACACATAGAATCATAGACTAGTCAGGGTTGGGAAGGACCTTAAGATCATCTAGTTCCATCCCCCCTACCGTAGGCAGGGATGGGGGAGAAGATCAGAGCTGGGGATTGCAAGGCACTCATCTGGCTTTGTGGCTTTTCTAGCAGTTTGGTGCATGAGAAACCTCCTTTCCTGGGATTGCCTAAGAAGAGGAAGGGAAATGAGATCTCAGGGAGGGACTCAAAGGGGCAAAACTCCAACACTGGCTCTTGTTACTAATCCAGCTTATGTCATCCTCATTCATTCTTTAACTCCTCTTGCCGGGTACGTGTCTATTAGAATTCATTCAGGAGAAACTCAGAGTGACTCAGATAGATACCTTTCCTTTGGTTTAAAAGGATTTTAACAAGCCAAACCAGGCAGGATGTTATCAGATGTTGAGAAACAAGGAACTGAGCTGGTGTCTTCTGGGAACAGAAGTTCACAGGAAGGCTCAGCATGGGAAAACCGAGCTGGGAGAAGATGTCTTATGGTCCCCAGACCTGTCTCTGCAGTAGCAGTCTATGAGGGTTATTTGGAGTGATGCTGTTCAAGGCTGCAGGGACAGAAAGAAAACTGAAGATCCATCTGTGCTGGTGCAGAGCTTCATTGCATGTGAAGATTCAGCCCATGGACCACACAGCTCTGGAAAAACCCCGGGTTATCTTTAAGAAAACATGCTTCCATATGGCAAAAAAATAGAAATAGTAATGGTGGGAAACCTGAATTTAAGACTAAATGGTCTTTTAAAATGACCTTGGTGTTACGATGACAAAGCCTTGGGTGACATGGTCTAGTGTGAGGTGTCCCTGCCCATGGCAGGGGGTTGGAACTGGATGATCTTAAGGTCCCTCCAACCCAAACCATTCTATGCCAGGGATGGAGCATTTACCACTTCCTTCGGCACCCTGTGCCAGCGCCTCAGCACCCTCACAGGGAAGAGCTGCTGCCTTAGATCCAACCTGAACTTCCCCTGTCTCAGTTTGAACCCATCACCCCTTGTCCTGTCACTCCAGTCCCTGATGAAGGTCCTTCTGCAGCATCCTTGTAGCCCCCTTCAGACACTGAAGCTGCTCTGAGGTCTTCAGCAGCTTCTCTTATCCAGCCTCAACAGCCCCCATGTTCTCAGCCTGTCTCCATACGGGAGCTGCTCCAGCCCCTGAGCATCCCCATGGCCTCCTCTGGACTTGCTCCAACAGCTCCATGTCCTTATGATGTTGAGGACACCAGAACTGCACCCAGTGCTGCAAGTGGGGTCTCACCAGAGCAGAGCAGAGGGGCAGGATCACCTCCTTTGACCTGCTGCTCCCACTGCTTTTGGTGCAGCCCATAAACTTCAGCTGAAGAAACAAAGTTTGAAGATCTTTCTTTAGCAAAATCCAGAGGTTTTAAGCCAGGTTCGGATTTGTCAGTTCTTCCTTTCCAATCACCAGAGCTGGCAGTGCTGACCACTGGATTTTATCTCAGCCTGAGGGTTTATTTCCCAATTCCTCCAGCTTCAAACTGGCGTTTTGCTTTATTAAGACCAACTTAGACACAGCAAAGGGCTAGCATGAGGCATGGAAAATCGAACAAAATGGAAAATTAAACAGAAGCTTCCAGCATAGCAACTTCCCCTACACACAGCTATAAAAATGAACAGTGCAGAGACCTGGGTGAATGGAACCTTAGAACAGACTGCTCATGTCTGAGATATCACCATCACCTTGACATGGAAAATTGCCACCCAGATTAAGGGGTTTTCCCAGGGTTTTTCCCACAAGCACTTGGCTCTGCTGAGTTCTGAGCACAGATTTCCCTGCCCATGGCAGGGGGTCAGAACTAGATGATCTTAAGGTCCTTTCCAACCCTAACTATTCTATGATTCTAAGATTTCCTCTGTCTGACTCCCTGGGGCTGCTCATCCCCTCCTTGGCAGAGCTGTTGAAGTCTGATGGTGATTCCCGAGAAGCAGCTCCTTAGATGTGGATGCAGAGTGAGCACATAACCCAGATAAGCCACTCTTCCATGTTTGGAGGGTGGAAAGGAACCACTGTCATCTCCTCCTGATGGCCCTGGGACCTTCTGCCTTAAGCCCCAGCCCATGGATCAGAGCTGTGTTTTCTGGGAGGGGGGTCGCCCTGAATCTTCAGGCAGCTTGTGGAGTGATGTGCTCAGAGCAAGCAGAGCAAAAACCCAGCCTTTTTGCCACCTTTTTGCCACCTTTTCATCACAAAGAGATGCTAAATGCAAATCTCAGCAACATGCTTGCCTGAGGTTCACAGTCTGAGAAAACTTTGATCATTGGTGTGGGGCATGTGGTGGATTTCAAAGCACCAGAGCTATGAAAAGTAAACACAGGGAGCCTGATTGTACCTTCTTAACCTAAACTTTTTAAGCAACAAGCAGCTACACAGCTTGAGGCCCGGCACAGGCCACTAATCATGGTTAGCACACAAGGGGAGCTGCGTGGGAAAACTCACGGACCCTTGAGGTCCTTTTTGCCCTGTCCATCACCACCACACTAGGTAGGATCCTGATTCTTTTCCCAGTACCAGCATCAGGACTTGAGCCACCTCTGGGCTGTTATACCTAACAGTCAAGAAATTCTGGTGCTGGGCTGCTCTTTCGCAGCCTCCTTGGAGCAGCACCAGAGACCATCCTCCAGTGATGGGGTCCAGATTTATCTCTTCCCCAAACTGTGGATTCTTACCTGCTCCTTTTCCCTTTTTCCCCAGTTTTATCCCATTTCAGGGCTTGCACCATACAGTTTATAAGCCCTAGTCTCCTGCTTGCTGGTGTTGTCAAGACATTGGTGCTGCCTTGTTGTACTCTGCACCCTGGGGTGTTAGAGCCAACCTTGGCTCTATACGCCCAGAAAACTGGGTGTAGGCAGCATTCAGGAATAGGATCCACTCCTGCAAATACAGCCCTGCAGAGGTCAGGGCTGGAAGCAAGGCAGGGCTGTGAGGATAACTGGACTGATCCCCAGGAAAGCAAAAGGACAACAAGGGATTTTACCCAGGGGGATGCAGAGTAGTGTCTGTGTGCAAGGCCTGTTTGTCACCCCCCTTCTTCCCCCATAAGGGGGGGTCTGCCAGCTCAGGAGTGGCACAGCCGATCTCAAGTCCTGCCTCCTTCTTCCTCCTCCTCCTCCTCTCCTCCTCCCAGATGTTCCCTTGTGTGCAGCCATCTGTTGAGCTCCCTCCTCCCTCCTCCTGCGGGGAAGGGGCAGCCCGTTTGCCCGGCCAGCTGCACGCCTTGACGAGAAAGAGGAGGAGGAGGGAGGAGGAGGAGGAGGAGAAGGAGGGAAGAA
>NW_009938558.1:0-5424 GCF_000696875.1 Nestor notabilis
CGCGGTCGGGACGTGCTTGTTTCCACCGCCGTGGGTTGATAGCGATGAAGTTGCGCCCTGCTGCCCTCTGCTCCGCGGTGGCATTTGCTGGGCGGTGGGAGGTGTTGAAGAGCAGCACAAATGAGGTTCCGTGGGAGAAGCCGAGCCTGCTGTCAGCGGCCATAGCCTGACCCTGAGCTTCCCCGGAACGAGTCTCTGCGGTGTCCGCTCTATGTACAGTTAATACGGTGCTTGTGCCTTTCAATAGGGATGGAGGAAAACTGCTGTGGCTCTATAGGTGACGTCCTAGTTTGACAATTTGCTTTTGTTTCAATCCTTTAGGAGCTTTTTGTTCAGTATTTGGCTGCGTACTCCTACAAGCATGGCAAAGGCAAGGAGAAGAACGCTTTAACTTACAGTGACCTGTCTCATACTGCAGAAGAGTGTGAGACCTTCCAGTTCCTTGCAGGTACCTACAGCGTGAGGGTAAAGCCAGTATGAAATTCGCAAAATGAAGTCTTGCTCTTGTTGAATTATTCTCCTATTGGTCATTAATCCTCTGTGTAACATTGAACTGAACTCATGAACTGCATCGCTAAACACATTTCATAGAACCAAGGAATGGTTTGTGTTTAAGGGACCTTAAAGCTCCTCCAGCTCCAACCCCTGCCCCGGCCAGGGACACCTTCCACTAGAGCAGGTTGCTCCAAGCCCCTGTGTCCAACCTGGCCTTGAACACTGCCAGGGATGGGGCAGCCACAGCTCCTCTGGGCACCCTGTGCCAGCACCTCAGCACCCTCACAGGGAAGAGCTTCTTCCTGATACCTGATTTAAATCTCTTTGTGAATGGGAATTTTCCTGGTGCTTCAAAATTACACAAGGCCAGCGAGATCTCAGCGTCTTGCCTGGAGCATTTCTTAAATTCTAGGTGCTTCATCTGAAAGCTTTCAACCTATAAAACAGGATCACTGCACATCTTTATGTGAGAAGTTATGTGGCCCCAAAATCCCACATTTAAATCTCTAAATCTTGTTTCTCAAAGTGAGTCATCATATGGTTCCTCTTTGTTTTTACATATATATATGCACACAAATGTGTGTGCATATATATATAAAATATGCACACATTTGTGTGCATATTTTTTACCGATCCTGGATTTTTGTTGTAACGCTTGCTTCAAGGATAAGGGTTGAGAATAAAGTAGTCCTAGCCCAGCCTTTCTCTGGGTTCCCTGTGGACATACTTCCAGAGCACACGGTTCTGCTTTGTCTCAGGTCTCTCATTATTGCCCTGGACAAGTATCTTGCCTTAACACAGAAGACTGTTCCTGCAGGACAGAAATGGGGTAGCTGGCTTGTTGAATCTAAGGCAGTTGAGTAGTTGGGCCCTCTGTTTTACATGAAATAGATAATGTACGTGAGCAGATAGTAAAGGCAGTTGTCAGTAATCCATCATAAAATATATTCCTTCCTTTTGGTTACTTGTACCTTAAGTGGGTGACTCCCTCTTGTTCTTACAGCTGTATAGGTCAGACTAACTTAGGTGATTATTCAGTAACAGTGGGTTTAACAAAGCCTGGTTTGACTTCATTGGTGGTGAGGATGCAAGGGTACTAATGAGACAATATAAGTATTCAAGTTGACTATAAAAGAAACAATTCTACCTTCCAGATATCTTGCCAAAGAAGATCCTAGCTAGCAAATACCTAAAAATGCTTGAAAAAGAGAAGCAAGATGGCGATGTGGGGGAAGAGGATGAAGAGGATGAGGAGGAAGAGGATGAAGATGAAGCTGTTGAAGATGTTGGATCTTAAGGCCATGGGGAATTGCTTCATAGTTGATCCCTTTTCTGTTGTATAAAAGATGTTATTTTTGTGACTGAGAATCCAGATGCTGGATATATTTATATACTGAGCCATCTGCTTTTGCTTTAAGAAGTTGAGAAATTGAACTTTACACTTGTTGAAGAATGGAATTCTTCCCTCAGAAACACGGTGGGGTAAGAAGAGCTAATATAAATCGTAAGAGCCATAGAATGGGTTGGGTTGGAAGGGATCATAAAGCTCCTCCAGCTCCAACCCCCTGCCACGGGCAGGGACACCTTCCACTAGAGCAGGTTGCTCCAAGCCCCTGTGTCCAACCTGGCCTTGAACACTGCCAGGGATGGGGCAGTCACAGCTTCTCTGGGCACCCTGTGCCAGCACCTCAGCACCCTCACAGGGAAGAGCTTCTGCCCAAGAGCTCATCTCAATCTCCCCTCTGGCAGGTTCAAGCCATTCCCCTTGTCCTGTCCCTCCATCCCTTGTCCAAAGCCCCTCTCCAGGTCTCCTGGAGCCCCTTTAGGCCCTGGAGCTGCTCTAAGGTGTCCCCTTCAGGAGCCTTCTCTTCTCCAGCTGCCCCAGCCCAGCTCTCTCAGCCTGGCTCCAGAGCAGAGCTGCTCCAGCCCTCGCAGCAGCTCCGGGGCCTCCTCTGGGCTCTGTCAAGTAGGTTCATTTGTTGGCAGCCCCAGAGCTGGATCAGGGCTGCAGGGATGGTCTTGCCAGAGCACAGCAGAGGGGCAGGATCCTCCCTCTCCCTGCTGCTCCCGCTCCTTTTGGTGCAGCCCAGCACACGGGGGGTTCTGGGCTCAAGCAGACGCTGCCAGCTCATGTCGAGCTTTTCATCAGCACCCCCAAGACCTCCTGAGGGGCTGTTCTCAAGCCAGTCTCCACCCAGCTTGTGTTTGTGCTGAGGAGCCACGTGCAGGACCTTGCACTCGGCCTTGGCAAATCTGACAGCAGAACCTGCTCACGTGATTTTAAATTACTTCTTCAGACAATCATTATCCAAATCTAAAATTTCCTAAGGGCAGCTTTCAGTCCAAAAGCTCTTTTACCCTCTGACTAGAACAGGTTCCTTCCCCGATTTGTGTTTCTCCTTAGAGCAGAAGATGAGGTGAGGGGAAGCGTTTTACAGTGTTTACTATCCTCGGCCTTCTCCTCCTCAGAGAGCACATAACCCACCTCTCGGATTTCTAGAACAATGCTGAGGCTTTAATATGGACCAAACCCATTTGAAGAGTCTTTAAAAACTACTCCTGTAACGCAGCCCAAACAAGCTGCCATGTCAGCACAGGAATGGGGTACGGGATGAGGTGTGTTCCAAGAGCTAATGTGGTTCTGCGGCTGTGGTGCTATAAAGTACATGTGTTAGATAATGATGTAAATACGTACATCTAGAACCTTTAAATGTACATCTAGAACCTTTAAATGTACATCTAGAACCTTCAATGAACTCTGCTTCTTGAACTTGTCCCAAGTGTTCTGCCAAAATGCACACTGAAGTCTGCTAGATGTGGGTTGGTGAGGATGAACAGCCCTTTTCCCTACTGAGTGACAGAGCTGCATTTACCATTTGGGTTTGCTTTGTTGGTTTTTTAACTCTAGAAATGGTCACATCTGTGTAGACCTTTATATGCAACTTACCAAAATAAACGTTTTGTATGAAAAGTGACAGTTGATGCAGAGACTTCTCCACAGCCTGCCCAGCTTCAGCCACGGTGTGATCAGGGTGCAAACCCAGCACGCTCACTCTTCATCCTTCCAGGGAGGAAGCAGGGACAAAAGGTTAAGTGCTGCTTTGAGCAGTCCCTGTCAGCAGTACTAACTAGATCTAGTCAGCCACTGCTGATACACAACAACGGTGGCGTGATTAGAGTAAGAGAAGTGTCCCAAGGTCTCTCCCCATGTATGAAGAATGCCTTGAGTGAGCATGGAAACATTACTAAGGAACAAAACCTCCCGCTCCAACTGCCCTACATCAGCCAGGAAGGGAGATGTTGGAAGCAACACTCTAATTTGGATGGCATGGTAAAGAGTCACCATGGAGGAAACTGTTCTCCCAGTCAAGGAAATCACAGAATGGTTCGGGTTGGAAGGGACCTTAAAGATCATCTTGTTCCAACCCCTGCCATGGGCAGGGACAACTTCCCCTAGACCAGGCTGCTCAAAATCCCATCCAGCCTGTCCTAAATACTAACACTTCTCTTAGGCTGAAGACACAAACGCACTAAACTGCTCTTAAAACACAGCTCAGAAAGCTCTGGCATCTCCATGATCTGTCACGCTCCGGGTTTGTTCTAAGAGAGAAAAAACCAGGCATTAAGCAGGTGAGAGCAGACACCGTCAGAGGAGGAAAGCTCCTGAGCCACACAAGAAGTGCTCTTATTGTTTGAAAAGATCAAAAGTATGTTGCACTATAAAAATAATCCCAAAGTTACCATAAAACAACATCGTATGGTACCAGGAACGCTGCTCCGTGAGTGCAAAGTGGTGCTTTCTCCCTAACCAGATTCCCAAGTGGGCATGCAGAACTACCCTATTGAAAGGGTTGGTTTGCCTTAGCATTAAAAATGCATGGAAATCTGTGGGAAACGGGGCTGGACGCTGTCTGCCAGGAGGGAGGGAGGGAGGGAGGTGCCTGCATGTGAATTGTGTGGCATCACCAGATATTTGGTGGGCCCAGTCCTTGCCAGCTTTTCGGGGAATAAGAAAAGCCGCTTCTACTGTAGCACAAACTTCCATCATAATTCCAAAGTGTGGACAGGGTAGAGAGAAATGGGATCAATCAAACCCCCTGGCATAACCCCCTGCCTGTCCTGGGCAGGGAGCAGCTGTGGGAACATCTGGCCCCATCAACACCTCACAACGAGAAACAACCAAACCAGCACGTTGACCCTGGGTTACAGACACACTAAAGGAAACGCGCTTCGAGCGAGACCAGATGCGCGAACAGACCAACCAGCACGGTGGGACACCAGAGTAAGATTCCAAGTGACACATCCCAGTCCACTTGCAGCGCACCTTTATCCCTTGCAGTAAATCAAAAGCCACATCCACGAGCTATTACACCATCATCTACCGTGGGCTTCCTCAGAGTGGTCCAAAAGCGACTGAGGGGCATTCGAACAAAGAACTCACAGCCCATGTCTCACTCTGCAGCTGAAACAACCGGGAAAGGAAGAAAAGTGATTGTCACTGACCTCTACTTTACAGCTCAGGGGTTTCTGACCCACCAGCACCAAGCCCTCCGTTGCTGTCGAAGGTCTCAAGCAGATGGCACAAAGCTGACTCTGAAAGCCTTATCTCCTGCCCACTTTTCAGGCAAGGAGCTCGCTGCTCATGGACAACACATCAAAACTACGAGTGCTTCAACCACCACGGCCTGGGCAGATCTTCCTACACCCAAGGCAGGAACAGGAAGGTCCACGACGCCAAGGACAACCTTTCAGGTACTGCAGCAGGTCTCTATCCGTATCTCACAAGGGAAACATCACTACAAACAGCTACATCTCAACAGAACGCAGACATCCTGAGCGGGGTTATAGGGGGAAGGCGCCGGCTTCGCTCATGAGGAACAGGGCTTATTCTTTTTGGAGCGCTCAGCGTGTGGAGCTGCTGAGCATTCC
>NW_009938558.1:5455-16156 GCF_000696875.1 Nestor notabilis
GGGAGGCCGGCTGCGCGGCAGGAACCTGCTGGTGGTATTCCTCGGGGTATCTTGACCTGTTTGAGGTGTTCAGGGACTTTAGACAGTGGAACCCGGGCCCGGGGATGCTCTCCAGGATGACTCCATCATTACACACGTATTTCTGTAGTGTTCTCCCCTATGGTGTTAGCTTGTGAGATCCCTCCCCCCAGCCGGGGCTGCTCAAAGCAGATGAAACTCCCCCAGCTTGCAAAAAACTGACAAAAGAACTGCGTTTCTAAGGATAAATCACCATATTTCACCCCCTTAGAAGTTTCCTGTGGGATGATGAACATACTCTGTTAATTAGCGAGGCCACAGGATCTTGAACACGCTCCTGTCTTCATTCAGCCACAATCCTCCACGGGGACTTCAGAGCTGCCAGTTTGCCACAGCCATCTCCAAGGCCTTGCCTCTGCCAGGGCTCGTTGCCATCAAGCCCAGTAAGTGGTATTTGTTTTCCCCAAGAGCTTGACACAGAGCAAACCCACATCCCATTCAAAGCAGCATTTCAAAAACAAGGGGAAAATTAAAGCTCTGCCTGAAATGGAAAACGTTACTTCATGTTACTGAGTAGAACTAACTGTGTTTGCAGGGCTGGCTCCCAGCAGGAGCTCCTCAGCATCCTTGTAGTTCTTTTTGATATCCCCCTTCCCTTGATGCTTTACTGTAAACACCAAGTGGCTCCTTCTGTTGTATTTAATCACTCAGAAAGACACAAAATGTAGCATTTCAGGCAAGTGGTTTCCAAAACGCTGACCTCCCAAAACTAATTGATTTTTGTAAGACAGCTAAAAGCAGCACAAACTGCCTCTGGAAGTCTGGGCAGAGCAGGCAAGTGCCCATGGCAGCACCTGAAGTGCAGCCAAGCAGTGTAATGCAAGGGGCAGCGGTGGGACGAGGAGAACTTCTTGGCTTTCAGACAAGAGATGATCTGTCTTGTCACACAAAGCCTCCAGAGCAGCACGTTTTAATCTGGATCATGCTTTGACAGAGCAGAGTGTGGTGCAGCATTAGGATCTCTGCTCCAAGGGTCTCCAATCTGCCCCTGGGACTTCTAACAACAGTTCTGAGCTGCAGGCCAAGCCAGCAATAACTTAGACTCAGTTCTCACCTCTGGCAGCAAGAAGAACACGGCAGCAACGCTGCAACGTAACTGCTACTTGGACAGTGCAGAGGGAGTTCGTACCCGTACCCTCGAGTTCTCCACTTGGGGGCATTCAGCAGCTCCCCACTCATGAGGTGTCCTCCTGCTGCTCTTCTGCAAGACACACATTGAGGTGCTGGTGCAGGGCCTGGAGCACAAGTGTGATGGGGAAGGGCTGAGGGACCTGGGGGGTTTAGTGTGGAGAAGAGAAGGCTCAGGGGGGACCTTATCGCTCCCTACAACTGCCTGACAGGAGGATGGAGTGAGGTGGGGTCGGTCTCTGCTCCCAGGTAACAAGTGACAGGACAAGAGGAAACGGCCTCAAGCTGCACCAGGGGAGGTTTAGCTGGAGCTGAGGAACAATTCCTTCACCAGAGGGTGCTCAGGCATCGGAACAGGCTGCCCAGGGCAGTGCTGGAGTCACCATCCCTGGAGGTATTTAAGAGACACGTAGATGTGGTGCTGAGGGACGTGGTTTTGTGGTGGACGTGGCAGTGCCGGGTTAACGGCTGGACTCTATCTTAAGGGTCTTCTCCAACCCAAATAATTCTACAGTTCTATGATCCTCTGCTCACTATGGAAAACTATTTAGGCCATGGATACATCCCAGTGTGTGCTCACAACATCTCACAATACACAAGTAACTGCAGAAAACGGCCAAATTAAAGACATCAAACAACAGCTCGTAAAGATGAGGAATTTTATTTAATTGACATACTATGAGGCAAAACAAAATTGACACCATACAAAATAACTTTATAAAATATCATTCACATCATTATTTCGTCAGGAATTACAGCATTCTGAGCTTGGTACAAGTCTTATGTTTTGAGGTGAAAAACACTAGGCTAAATCTTTAGTATTAGTTGTATATATACAGTAAGAAACCAAAACAGCAACTGTTAGGTTTTTCATGAGTTTATTGCAAAAGTAGTGCAAACTATTTTACCTTGCAAGCTGTAAAACAAACTTGGAAAAGGACCCACCTAAGCTTAAGAACATGACAATAAATGCTCAATTTCACAGCCTTTGAAGCTTCCTTCAACAGTTCCCAACAGAGAAATTTCCCCATCTCTGCACGTTTGTAGGTTTTCACTGACTCGGAAGTGAAGGGGTAGACAACGCACCCGCACCAGCAAGCGGCCAGAGAGCAGGATGGGTCCTGCTCAGAGATGGGGCACAACTCTTAGCACAGCATTTGGCACACAGTGTGGCCAAGCCCATGTCCTGCTGCTCCTCCATCACCCCCGAAACATGGCCCAACACGGGTGAGTTCGCTCAGTTTGGGTTTCCTCTGTTATAAGCTGCCCCTCTCCACACTCGTATTTAAGAGTCAAGAAAGCAGTATGAGCAAACCAAAAACTAATAATTAAGAATTAGGAACATGTATTGTCTGTTTTAGAAATATAGTATCCTTTTCCTGATGTCTACATAAAGTGTATTTCCTCGTGGTCCCCTTCCCCTTGTGTACACAAACCAGGGCAAATCCCATCCCAAACTACTGCATGAAACCAAGGAAGGATACTACATTCTACGACATCAATAGAAAACAATGGTCTAAAATGCTATCAGGGTCCCCCAAAGCAAAACAGGTAGCTAGTCATCTAATACAATAAAATCAAAGCAAACAACTGCTACAAGAAAAATGTTAAAGGAACAAAATGCAGCATTTTCAGGCTCTTTTTTATTTTTTCTTGAGGTACCTATATAAATATTACCTTCTGCCCAAAGTACTACTGGTTTTGTTAAAAAACTAAAGTCCTTATCCATGAGCCAATTTGCAGGGCATACATTATTCTTGAGAAAGTGCAACCATGCTGATCATTTATATGCAGCATATTAAAAGGATGATTAGGCTTTAGAAAATATAGCTTAAGTATAGACCTGATGGAGCAGTTCTATAAAACACATTGAACAGAGGCATCTTCCTTTTGTTCACGTCTTCTCTGCAGCAGAAAGCCTTTAGGAAACAGCTTTGAAGTCCTGCCACGATGGAATGTCAGCACTTTTACAGTTCCATACATAGATTATTTTTCTTTACTAGTTAAACTAAATACAATTTTACAGAAGAGAATCCCCCCCCATTAGTTACTGGTAAAAAGTCAATTTTTGCCCTCTTTTTAAACTTCAAAAAAATGATAGTGTATCACAACTGAAATTTTTTCCAAAAAGGAATTCTTTTTTTAAGTAAAAAAGGTTTCACAGAGTAGAAAAACTTACACATCGTTGTAAACTGTTACATACAAAACTGTGGAAAAGTCAGTGACGTTTTATTCCCTCACCCTCACACATGTATCTGGTTTAGACATACACATGCACACACATACCCACACAAATGATAGTGTATCACAACTGAAATTTTTTCCAAAAAGGAATTCTTTTTTTAAGTAAAAAAGGTTTCACAGAGTAGAAAAACTTACACATCGTTGTAAACTGTTACATACAAAACTGTGGAAAAGTCAGTGACGTTTTATTCCCTCACCCTCACACATGTATCTGGTTTAGACATACACATGCACACACATACCCACACAAAACCCTGTGCTCTCTATGTGTAGATATGCATATATAGATACACACGCAGATGTATATAGCCAGGGCTGGGATTATATGTTTCCAAACCTTCTCTACTGGGTGTTTCTCACTGCCTAGGTCTGCTGTGACACTACGTTTTATGCCTCGAGACACTGACTTCAAGCCTTGCTAAAGCGACGTTTTGTGGCTTTCCTTCTTCCCCTAAACTCTGTGGTTAAAATCCAACTGCTGGTTTGCATTAAGATGCTGACTTTTGATTGTTACGCACTGGGAAAAGGAAAAAAACCAGCCAAACAGAAAGGCACAAAGAATCAAACTCAAACACAATATTGCTGCCTCCGGACAATGAGCGCAGAGGTTTTGGTTCGCAAACGCCGCCTCCGAAGAGGCCGCTCAGCACACGCAGCTTGGTCGCTTTTGCCAATCTCCTCAACAATTTGAGTCCATAGCACCCAACTGTTTCAATGAGGTAGATCCAAATCAGACAAGAAAAGAAAGGAAGCTGGGTCCCCACTGCTTTATTTGCCTCTATTTCAAATGTTTTAAGGACTCTATGTCAGTCATTAGGAAGTGGAAACGATGGCACTATCTGAAGCAAGCACAGAACTCAAGAAGCAGCTTTTTCGCGCTGTAAATTGAAGTGTTAAATCACAATCCTCCTTCAGGCAGAGATTTCCGAGCAGGGGAGGGAGGAGAATATGTTCAACAACAACCACCAAGAAAGAAGCTGAGGTTTGAGCAAGCCTGGTTTTGGAAGACTGCGGGGACATGCCCGCGAGCCTGGTTTCTGCACAGCAACACTGACAGCCAGAGCCTAAAGAGGTCAGTCACAGTATCCGGATCGACAAGTTCCCCTTTCTTCCTCAGGTGAGGAGATTCCTACTGGTTGAGCTTTGTAAGAACATCCTGCTCTGTTCAACAGTATTTTTGCATACTCTGAGGAAAAAAACCTGACACAATTCTCATTTTGTTAAGGCTTAATTTAAAGTGGCATCGCCACACAGCATCATGCAAATGTTCAACTATGCTAGTAAGATACACAGCACGTATTGAAGCTACACACACCTACGTGAAGCCTGGTCTGAGTAACGTGAAGCGACGCTTACAATCTACGTGGTAAATTCTACAGTGCTGCTGGTGCATTTACAAGTCAATCGAGGGTTATTTCTCTGGCTGCTTTTTGGATTACAAGTGCCACTCTTACCCAAACAGCACTACGTCATCTCTACACCGCAAGCACAAGACATCTGAATACAGATGCAACACACAAACTACTCAACATACATTTAGTACCACTTGAAATGAGGCCCTTTACATCATATTTACTTCTTTTCTTCTTTCAAAAAAATAGCAAACTTTAACTGGTCATAAAAACCTTTGGATTCAAGGGAAAACATGTACAATATTAAATTTCTGAATGCATTTTTGGTTCTTTTTTCAGTTATTTTATAAAAAATAATTTAAAAAAAATTTTTGACAACTCTTAAACAAAAGATTAAAACCTTCACAAAACCTGCAAGGTACCAAAATTAAAGAACAGAAATACGGATTTAATCAATACATTCTGGGTTCCATCTCACCCTCCCGAGATCAAGTTAACCACTTTGCTGCACAGAAATCCGGGTCTGGATCTTTACTCATGAACTGCCCTAAATTGAGGGATTTTTGTAATGCAAAACCCAGGGAAATTGTGCTTATTCTTTCCAGCAAAATACCACCTTTGAAGCTTTTATAAGCAGTCTATAAACAGCCCCACTCTCCTTTCACCAACACGTGTGTATACACGTACACACATGTGGATACACACACACACACATATATATATATATAAACTCTACTAAGCTTTACCAACAGACTACAGAAAACAAGTGATAACCCTCTTCAGGACAGCACAGACCTTTGCCAGATTGCACCTAACTTAGATTTGATTTTCCAAGATACATAATTCTGCATCTTTCTCCTTAATATGTGTTGCTTATTGGGGTTTTCTTTCTTTTCTTTCTCTCCTTCCTGTCCCTGAACAAACGCCTCGCGTTCCCAAAGAGTCTGCTAGTAATTATTCCCCAAGTAAGCTTCATTAGGGAAAAGCACATAATACCTAACACTCCCTCCCCAAACTATTTCTACTGCTCAAAACGAGGTAATAAAGAACTGGACAAATGCAACAATCTCTCGGTGGGAGACATTCAGGGGGCTCAGCACCGACAGACAACTGAGCATCACTGAAGATTCAAGTTTAGAACCAAAAGGTCAGGCAATTAGAGACATGTTATTTACTTTCAAATACAACTGCAAAGTTGTTGCCTGGAAATGAGATGAGCAATTTAAGGGCTCAGCCTTGTGAAGTCCTATGAGAGAACAGATCAGGAAAACCAAAATTCCTATCAGTATATCTCATTTCTTTACAGCACAGGAACGGGGGGATCCGAACATCTCACAGCTGATACAGAATTAGCTTTGGTGAAATCTAGAAACAAACTTACATGTTCTGTTGATACACAACAGGTTTGATCCTACCCACAGCTCACAGTCAAGCAGCAGAGATTTTGGGGTGCCCAGAAAACACAGACCAGATCTGCTGCGAGTTAAATAGGTGGCAAGCAATAATGTGCAATTTTACGTATACTGGCACGAGTGAAGCTGCCTCTAATCATGGATTTTAAGACAAGAAAAGCTGAGAAATACAGAATAAAGTCAACATTAAATGTACTTCTGTTTTCTGACAGGAAATCTAACCTAACAAAGCAAATACAAAGAGCACCAGCCAGGGGATTAGGACCTCCCAGGCTTGCTTGCTGACCTTTGCACAATTCATGCTTGTCAAGCACACTCAGAAAGCCATAAAATGGCCAGAAGACTTTCTCTTTCAGGGACAGTTCCTAGGCTTGCTTCCAAATTAGTCAGTATCTGTAATCCCCGCTGATGATTTCCAGCAGGTATTTTAGCTGTGCTTAAAGAAGGGGGGTAGGAAATAACAAAACTAAAGCAACCTGGTAAAACAGCGCATCCAGAAGGTGGGGAGGAAAAACACCAATCAAACTAAAATCTGTGCTCTCAAAAGCCACATAAAAATCAATGTGCCTTTAAAACAGATCTGTAATGCAAATATTAGGCTTTTCAAAACTGCGTAGGTAGGCTGGTTAAGGAGCAGCCACAGGTAGTTTTAAGATGCATCTGTTGAGGCAGTGCATGGACAAATTCAAAGCAACTCCTCTTCTGAGGATGCTGAGGCGGGAGGGAGCAGCCAGCCTTCATCTGGTGCTGTGGGGCCACTTCCTTAGTGCTGCCACATGCAGAACTCCCAAGACTAGCTCTTGCCATCCTGTCACACCTCCAGATCCAGCAAATGCCCCATCCTTGTGCCACAGAAGCCCGAAGCCCTTCAATACACAGGGGCCTGCCTGCTCCCCATCTGTGAGAGGCTCTGCCTGCACACATTGGCCCCTCGCAGGGAAGCCAGAAGGAAAACCAAGACACAATTTAACTGTCACCCTCTCAAGTGCTTCGTTAGCGGTTCTGCAAGGAAAAGGTTCCCCTCATGTCCATATCTCACCTCCACAAGGGGTAGCTGGCATAGCACTGGTGGCATTTCTCTTCTATACAGCCGTGACAAGCCCCTAGCACAGGGCTCCTTCCTTCTCAATGCTCCTTTGGGTTTACAGAGCTGGTCTAGAGAGCACATCACATCACATCACATCACATCACTCTTATCCTTTCCCAAGGACACGCTCACAGAGAAGTGGTAGAGCACACGTGCACCATGACAGCCCTTCCAGGCCACAGCAACAGCAATAGTGTCTATGGATCTGCAATACAAGATGTAGTGACACACTGTCTGAAAAGCAGCCACTTACCCTAGAGCAAACCCCTGTATTTCATGCTTCTGGGGAGGCTTTGTTAAATTACAACTGAGAACTGAACAAAACTTGAAGGATTTTACCCCATTCAGCTATTACTGAGCTGGTTTATTCAGTCCCTCACCACTGCTGAACAGGAACTGGCTTGCTGAAAGTCAGGCTGTCAGCTAAGCCCCCTGCCATCAATAAGCTTCATTAGTGTCTACACCCAAGGATGAAGATGATGAGATTGCAGGTGGCATATATCCCAGCAATCTCACTTCTGAGATGCCAAGGGCTGGAGCATAAAGCCCAGTTACTTTTAAATCAGAAACTAAGAATAAACTCTAACACTGCTACGAAACCTCACCAGCACTTGTGCTTACACAGGTAGTATTTCTGTCAGCAGAGTGGTTAATTCTGAAATGAGGAAGCTTGTCTGGATTCACTGTAAACAAAATATGATGTGTCAACAGAGTTTTCTACAGCTTCAGGTCAGTTAAAGCACCTTGATCTGTGTGCACTTATTTTGAGGTTGAGTTACAGCCAAGGCTTTGCATATAACTGACACTCAAGAGTCACAACATGAACAAGCTTGAGTTTGGGTTTGGTTTTTGGTGGTTTGGTTTGGTTTGTTTTCCCCATTTTAAAGGTTATGATGAGCTGAGCAGGGAATGATGCAGCATTTTCACTGTTACAGTCTCGTGTCAACTTAGCTAAATAATACCTTAAAAAAATATTTCAATACAGAATTTTTGCCTCCAGTTCAACATGTATTTCAAGCACCTTCATGTCATTTTCAGTGAAAACATGACATTTTGGGGCCAACAGCTACGATACAAAAGCATTTCTCATTTGGAAACAACAGTTACAAACTCAGTGAGTAAAGGAAGAGGTTAGAGAGGGAGCTGCTGCTACTGAGTAACCCTGCCCAAAAGCGACTGTGCCAGATGTGTGATTTACCACTTCTGATACCTTCTTAACACCCTGCACCAACACAAGCCACATCTACACCTTAGGAACACAGAAGGAGCAATGAGCAGCCATCCAAGATCACAGTATGGCACTGCTAATTCACCAGCAAGAAACAAAACAGTAGAAATAGTTCATTTGGGAACATTTTGGCTGCGTAGTAGTAGGCTTCCTTTAAAAATTAGTTCATCTGTGGAAGAATACAGGAGGTAGCCTTTAACTGCATCTGCTTGCTAACTAGAGAGTATCACAAAACCACCTTTTGTAGTGATTTGGCCAAGCCATTACATTCATATTAACACTTCAGGCAAAGAAACAACACAGAAAAAGCAACTGAAACACACTAAATGAGATAAAACGGGTTTCGTGCCACCCCAAGCACACACCTCACCCTCCTCCCCAACCTTCAGGTTAAAACCATCTTGGAAGAATGCATCTTTCCAGTCATTAACCCTCAGAAGCAGGAGGCAAAACTTGCTGTTCTGCATCCTAACGCTATACAACAGGGCTGGAGTTTGGGTCTCTCCTGTCCCCAAGGGTTACAGAAGCAAAAGGCAGCTACTGATGGAGAGGAGATCAATGGCTTTCTCACGTGGGCAACGAGAGAGACAACACTATTTGCTAGTTCAGCGCACTAAAACATCCACTGCACTCAACAAACCCACACCAAGGAGGGACAAAGAGCAAGACATTGCAACTTGGATCCCAAATCCCTATTATTCCACTAATTCTGCCACACAGACTGGTTCTTCTTCATATGACCCAAGAATCAGATGTTGGAAGAAGCAAGGAAAACGTGTGACAGCTACAGTTGATAGTCTGGGTATTACATTAATGCTATTAGTTATCTAACAGTGATATCAAAGATTGGCATTTGAACATTGCACAGATAACGAGCATACTGATGGCTTAAAACCTGTCCTTGTATCTTTACAGTGTGGGAGAAATGTGCATAGAAGAGAGAAGGAAGAAATACTTTATAAATTCATATGAACCCTAAATATTTCCACTGTAATAAAGCAACTGCGCCCTTGGATTCATTCTATAACGCAAACAGAAAGTGTAACAACGTTTAAAACCCAAAGCTCATACCTCAATACTGGAAAATATGGCAACATTCCAAAAAGCAGGAACAACGAGGAATGGTATCCACAGCATTTCAGTATTTCCTCTACATCACACTATTTACAGTATTTCAAACAGCTACAGCAGATGCAAAAAAGAAGTCTTACAGTAAAAAGGGAGTTTAAAACAAAATGATCAGTGCAATTACCTTCTGCTTGAAGTTCTCCTTAGAAAAGACTGCAGGTATGCATCAAGAAGCATGTTACCAAATGCAATATAAAAGAACAACGTACTGCCCTGCATTAGAAATGGAGAAAGCCACCCTGGCAGGACCAATACACACGAAGAGATGCTACTGTAGGAGAAAAGTACTGAAGAATTAGGAGAAGAAAGTGTGATTTTATGACGTTGGTATCAAGTGTGAAAAATACGGACTGAGAACGTGCCTTACATTCCTTTATGTAACGTGTAAAACAGCTCTGAAAAAAGACAAAAGTCCCTTTGGGTTATTTATGCCACCAGAGATGCTCAACTTGGCTACATTAAGAGGCAAGTGTGTCCATCTCAATCTCCAAAGGTCCCAGTGCTGCATTTCTAGTACTTGTAGTCTTGAATAAGCATGAAACAACTTGTTCTCACTTCAAAACACCAACATCCTTCCTCAAAACCAAGCAATCTGCAGGAACACTCACAAACCTACACCAAGCCATTAGATTTGGCTGGGGGGATGTTAACACAGAACTTCCTCCTGTCCTTGGTCTTAGTTAAATTCCAGAGATTCACTGGCATGAGAAAGGTTGGGGTTCCACAGTGGAGACGCACACGACCACTGTCCTTGAGGAAGCTACTGCTGCAGTAGAGACAGCAGCATTGGCAGCAACGAGCAAAGCCCTCCTGATCCTGAGCTTCTATTTCATAGAAAGCCTTTGTGCATGTTATGTCTGACTTGAGATAAAAGCCTTTGTGCATGTGTATGTCTGACTTGAGGTAAAAGCTTCAGAAGCCTCTTAACTCGATTAGAAACTTTACTCTCTTCAGAAGGTAACCTGGGCACACAAGAACCTGAACCCCCACACCTGCCCTTCAGGAGCTGAAAGGTAAAAATCCTTCTGGAAATATTATCTCTTT
>NW_009938558.1:16187-17549 GCF_000696875.1 Nestor notabilis
GTGATCCACGAAGATGTGAGCAAGACACGTTAAAATGGACCAGGGCCACAGGAGTTACTGAGAGTCAGAACTGAAGCTAAACCTTTTTTGCTTTTCCAATCAGGACACATTGCCTGGGGGCCTGCATGAAGCATTTGTTGTGGATTATGGAAGTATTTATTATGGATTTCTTGTTTTAAGCATAAATTTCCTGTAAATCCTCCATGCTGGATTAAGACACAGCACCTTTCCCTAACAACTGCAGCAAGCAACAGACTCACCCAAACCCCAACAGATCTAGAAAGGAGGAAATGCATGTGCCAAAGGTTCTGTAAGATGGAAGATCACTGACTGTGGTTCAGCAAGATGAATACGATTGCTGAAACAGTCTAAACCAAACCAAGCCAAAATGAGTTCTACTAAAAACAAGTGATCAGTGCATATACACACACTAGAAGTGTTAGGATTGCATAGGGCCATCTTGAATGCCAAACTCACATAAAGGCAGAGGCGAATCCACCTACTTTCAGCATTTCACAACAGGACATTTCCTCCTAAGGATTAACTCAGCTGTTTCCTGGGTGCTAGAGGAGGTGAAGTGGACACGTTATTCTGTTCAGCCACAGGAGCAGAAAGTTCCAAAAATCAAACAAACTCAATTATTGTGTTATATATTTTGTACATAAAATAAAAATAATAATTAAAAAAGGGACTATTTTTAAGTATTTTAAGTTTGTTGATACTATTTTTCACCTCCCAAAAGGAGCTGCTGGTTTTAGGGGGGTTGCCACAGGATCTCATGCTTCAGAAGGGCTCTCTGGAGATGTTTGGTCCAGCCCTGTGCCCAAAGCAGGCCCAGCGAGCTGAGACACTGCCAGGACCCATCCAGCCGAGTCGGAGCCTCTCTGAAGACAGAGGTTCTACAACCAACTTTCAATCTCGGAATATTTCTGTTTCAACAGTGTGACCATTTCCATAAAGACCCAAATCAGAGAAAACTAATCCATAGCAGGCAACTCACTCCTTTAAAACAAAAGGAATACCATGGTACTGGCAGTGGTCAGCTTGGCCATCGCACTGCTCACGCCTGCATGGAGAATAAGGTGGTTTTGTCACTTCTAAGCACCAGGACAACCTGCACCAATGGCTGAATTCAAGGAGAAGGTCATTGCCAGGAACACAGAGAGCAGGAGGAAGGCAAGGGATGAGGTCCTGCTCAGCACTCTCTTGCAATGGGAGTCATGCAACTCCACTGCACAGGCCGATTAAAACCCCAACTGCCAGAGGGTAACGCACATTTGGTTATTGCTGACCTGAGCTGCATAGTGATCTTAGTGGTTATAACTGTCTACCTCAACTGCGACTTCAACAGCAGGGATGTAG
>NW_009938558.1:17580-50409 GCF_000696875.1 Nestor notabilis
GAGACATCTTGAGCTTTGTGTTTACCTGAGATATTGCTGTTCTTACAAGACACATGGGAGGTAAGATAAAGAAGACCCTAGGAGTATGGATTTAGGTGTTTTGGTAGGGTTTTTTTGGCAGGAGACACTTTTGAATATGTAATTTATACTAAAAACATTCCCGTAAAGATAGCTGCTAGACTGACAGCACATTGTGGTTTTCGATGTATTTCATCAATAAGTTTTTAGAAAAAGGCTTTAAATTATCCACTAATTCACCCCTTGCAGGAGAAGGGAGGGGAAAGGAGGGAGAAATCAAGCCATAAAGAATTAGCAGTATTAGAGGATTAAAGATCGTAAAAGGTAAAGATGTGCTTAGCCTGAAATGCATATAACCATCCCAAGTTCTTCATACTCAGGGAAGGAAAGCTACATAAAATCTGTTCTTTCCAAGAGCATACACAGACAATGGCTACTCTCAGATTAAGTGTCTGCCTAATACTTCTTTTCTCACAACAAGGAGCTGCAACAAGTATTCCAGCCCAAAGATTACACCCTGAACAGGAAGCAGTGAAGTCCACAGTCTGCTTGAGAGATAAGATTTGAGGTCAAGACAGATTCTGCCCTCCTCGCCCCATCTGACCACCTGCGTAAGTCATTTATTACTCCAGATCTGCACCGAGAGGACAGAGGCGGATGAATTTCACATCCAAGAGGTCTCTGCATAACGAACATCAAATAAACTAAATGGTGTCTTAAAAGGGTTGAATTTTTTTCCTATTTGTTAAGAGTAATTCATATAAAAAAATAATTCTTATATAAAACTCTGCCAAATTAAAATCTTCACTGAAGTATGAAACCTCTCAAGCAAACGCACAGAGAAGTGCAACATACCCGCCATGGAAAGGCTGGAACACAGAAGGACAATGTGACCTGGAATTTGCTTTCTGTTATACCAGCATTTAAACTCTGGATTTCCATTTAAAACCTGGATTTACACAACTATGACCAAGAAGAAAATCTGACCCAGCAGCCTAATCACTGAGTTAGAATAATACAATTAATCTATTAATAGGTTTTACAATGTTATTTCACCTAAACAACACCGACAACCGATACACAAGGTGAAGATGTGAATTTGCACAGAGTTATGTACCTAAAACTCTTTATGCAGCAAAGGTTGGGCATTTTCTAGCTTATTCAACAGCAACTGGTTATATTTTATCTGCTGTATGGCACAGATCTCTGTCCTGGTTAAAGCTACTCGCCTGTCTGAGTGGCTAGAGGTAAATGTATTCAAAACAGTGACCAAGCATCTGCTAAGAGAAAAGGTGAAGCAAAATGGATCAGTGGAAGAGAATGACATGTGTAAAACCTGCCTTATAGCATGTTACTTCAGTTATCTTAAGAAAACAATCAAAATCAAGTCAGTATAAACAAGTTTCTTGGGCTTCTTCCATTTTCTTCTAAACCTGCTTGTGGCATCATCATTAGTGCAATGGTTTACATATGTATTATGGTTTGTTATGAATCCAGTGTGCAAACTAACAGAAGCATTTGTTTAAATGATCAGTTTTAATTAATGCTTCTCCTAAGAGAATGGCAAAACTCTCACATTTACTATTGACCTTATGCATAACGAAGAGAGTTTCACCTCCCCTCATAAGTAAACTTCAGTTTCCTAAGATTTCTCTTTACTGCATAGATACTGACTTCTGTCTCAATCACAGTGAGCCACTCTCCTCTACTAGAGCTCCTGCTTCACCAATACTCAACACATAAATAAAATACAATTGGTTTGTGCTTGAAGGAACGTAGAATGTTGGTCTTGTGTGCGTCTCTGAACTGCACAGGTACAACCTGCTCTGTTGTGTGCACGCTTAGAAAGCCCTTCTACAAGTTACAAGCTACACAATATACACTGCCTGGATCTCTGAACTCTCCCAAAGTCGATTGCATATTTTTGCATTTGAATAGTAATGTCCCCGTGATAAGGTTTTCATTTCTAAATCCAAAGCATTCTTGATATGTTAACAGAAGTATACTGAGCACTCCTTAGTAAATAAAAATAAATAATAGCATCTAGTCTATCACATTAATACTGTGAAACATATATAAAATTTACATTAACTCAAACAACAGTGAAAAAGGATTGTACTGTATTTCTCACCACAGACCCGTATTCTTTAGAGACTTTGGAAAGGTAAGTGTCACAGTCCTGTATGACGAAGTCTAAAGTCAGCTGTCAGTATGATTCTACAAAAACTCTTTACAAATTAGGTTTTCAATGGCACATTGTCTTTTGCCAATCTAAGTGGACCTATGAAAAGCTTAGGTACGAGTTCGTTCTTTGCTTTAAAATTCTTCTTTAAGTCTATGAAAAACATTTTCAAATGCAGCACAATAAAAAACATTCAAGAACAAGCTTCAGAAAATACATTTGCCCTTAGACACACAGAGCAGAATCTTTGTAAGACAGTGGAAAACCAGGATTTTGTCACTCTTTTCTTCCGAAAATAACAATTTTGTAAATGCATCTAGAATAATCAAGGCTTCATAAAGAGTCCAAAAAATGCTTTGCTTTCCTTTGGATTAAAAGCTAATTCACGGCATTTTAGCCCCTCGAACTTTAGGATGAATTAGATCTTCCCAAATTATTAAAAGCAATTCAATGAATAGCAAACTGAATGAGGAGATTTGTGGGTTGGATTTTTGTTTTTCCCTAAGCCCTGAGATCACAGCTCTTGACTGAATTATAAAATGAGGGTCTGTTTTATAGCAAGCAGCTTAGAGATTTTTGGCAAACCACATTTCTAACAATAGTGGGGTTTGGTACAAGAATGCAGTTCACAATCGAGTCAAACTGTGGACGGAAGGCTTGCTTGTAAATGGGAAAGGAAAAGAACTCAGATGCATCACTCACTGCTGGCTGTCACTGTAGCTTGGGCAACTGTTGGTCTAAGTGCAGCTGGTCTCATGTGAATCCAACTCTGTGTTGAACTGAGTTGCTAAACATTAAAACATGTCAAGCAAAGTACATAGTGCGCAATGTGTCCTGATGAACTTGAACTGCTTTAGCAAGTGCTTGGTGATCTCTGCCATTACTCTGACCGGAGGTGTGGCTTCCTTCAGCACTGCAAGAGAAGGGAGGTTGGGGGGGAAATGAAAAGGTTGTGTGTGGGGGAAAAGAAACCCTGTTTAATCTGCCTCTCCTTGCATGTGGTGGTGTTTCATTCATTTGTTCTAAAGAGAATAGTCAAAAGTTAATTACCCCAAAATCACCACTGAAGTTCTGAAAGCAGAAAAAAGCACAAGAAGCAAATGGAACATCTGCTTTTTTCCACAGTATCATTCAGTGATAAGACCAAATCTACCCTCAAACTGCTAACTGAGGGTACTACTCACCCCAGAACTAACAACCCCACTTTCTTTCTGCTTCCTTTATAATTCTGTCGTAACTCAAACCCATGCAACTCACCTATCGTGTTCCTTATCCACCAGATGATACCTGGCTCTGAAGGCAACCAGATGAGCATAATATGCTGGTGCAGGGATGGAAACAGAACGGGTACAACGAACATACGTATGACACAGCTGATAGGTAAGAATCTGCAGTTCATCTGAAGAGAAACGATTGTCATCCCAGAGGACATGGTAATGAGAAGGTCTGCTTGTTCCCTGGAGGCAGATCACACGCAGGAGGTCAGCATTTCAAGCACAGCTCTTTAAATTCCCACCTCTGCAGGTCAACTGCAGTAAAACCAGACCCTTCCTCAGAAATCACGTGTGAGCAATTCCCCATACTTCAGGAAAATTTTGCTTTAAAAAGGCAACCAACCCAACCTCCCTCACTGCCCCTCACAGAACTAATCCCTTTGCATTTCTGGATAGGATTGCATTTTCCAGGATTTCATCCCTGGTACTGAAATTAAGTGATCTTATAGAAATGGGCTTTCATCTTACAAAACTCAACTTTGACAACAAGCCAGCATAAAAGTATCTTTAGGCAAAACATTAACGGCTCCCAGCAATCTAACTTGTGGCCCTGTTGAAAGTCAAATTCTAATGCTCTTGATAAAAGCATAGTCAGTACTGGTTTTGTTTAATAGCTTCTGTTTCTGACTGGGAAGAAGAAATCACCACATAATGTGAAACTACAACAGTGCTATCTAAATGCTTTAGTTGTTTCCTAGGAACTGGATGCACATTTCAAGCGGTTTTAATGCAAGAGGCAGCTATGTAAAACAGCCCAACTACCTTGCTACTATTCAGAGCAGACAGGAAAAAAGCACAATAAACTAAATGCACAGGGTGTGCTTCATAACTGCTTAGTTTCATTATTTCTGTTAGATTTTAACCATGACAGAAGAGCACTGTGGACTGCACAGAAGAAAAGCTGAACTACACATGTGGAAGTTGTACCCTGTGCAAAGAACAGAAAATACCAAGAGTCAGTGTTGGAAAGTTACCATCCCACACAAAATGCTGTACCTGAATACCAGCGTGACTACACAGGTAGAAGTCAAACTCTGATGGATGGGTGATTTTTGTGTCCACTGTGGTACCAGCTGGAATGTTTCCACTTTTTCCAACCTGTGTGAACAGAAAATGCAAAGACAACAAGGCACACACAAAGCTTTTCCTTTTCAGCTACATAGTAAGGAAAAACCACAAGAAAACAAAAACACTGAAAAGCAAAATGAAAGAATGAGCAAAACTGCAATAACTGAAGTTTTGTTCAACTGAGAATCTGGAGTCTCTTTACTATGGAGGGGAAAAAGGAAGAGCTGCAAAACCTTCTTAGAAGTTACCCACAAAGATTAGCTTTTCTGAGTAATGTAAAAAGAACTTCCTGCAACTCATTTGTCAAATTCTTTTCACCTTCCCATCCCAGGACAGGTTATTTCCCTGTAACTTTTCTTGTTTATACCTGAAAGAGGACAACCTGTAGTTGTAAGAGAGGCCTCTTCTTCCCTCAAAAACACTTTACTTCAAAGCAGAACTTTAAAATAGCCTTTAAAACAAGTTAACAACTGTAATCATAGCGTGGGATCAATATAAACACCACCTTCATGGCAGCATTAGAAGTTATTAATTATTGCCTCGAAGCCCAGTGAGCTTCAAATGCTCTCACTGAGAAACCTGACAGAAGGGAAAAGAACATGAAAAAATGCATCTGCCAACTGAGGTTTGTTAATGGAACCTCTTAATGTACAGCAATGACTCCATCCGAGACTTGAGGAGTCTCCTCTCCACCCAGAAAGGTGGAACTGAGTCTTTCTACATGTACTTCACACAGATACAGGAACAACTGAGAAACACTTATAAAACAGTTTGAGATTTTCAGTACTACAAATAATGTGTTGGTGTCACTTGATTCGAAACCAAACTCCACATGTCCAAGACATTAGACACCTACGATACCATAAAGGCAGTGTTAATGGAAAAGAAAGTAGTAAGGTTCACCTTACCTAACCATTTGTCTACTGTGCAGGTGTCTACATGTACCGGTAGCCCAAGAGTTACTCTGTAGTCAATGGCAACCAAACCAGTGAACTTACTAGCACTAGGATCAGAAGGAATGTGCCTTCAAGTGTGTTGGGAATACTAAACAGATCTCCACTTGCAACGAAGAGTGCCTGAGGTAACTGTTCCACATGTAGACATCTACATTATAAACACTTCACTACTTAGATCAATGTCAACCCTTGAAGACCTTGAGACAGTAAAACAGTAAAGGAAAAGAAACCTGAAAACTCTGATGAACTTAAAAGGCTGAACAGACTTGCTGAAAGACAAATCCTGCTGATGGTTCACTAAAGCTTCTTCCCAGTTTATTATATGGGACAGAAAATGAAGGTTTTCCTTTCCAGGTAAAAAGATCTCACCCACTGCATTATGTAGTTCTTCAAACAAGTCTCTCATTACTTAAATAAGTAGTAATAGGGAACTTGGCTGCCTGCTAGATACTTGCTGGTCCCAATTAGAACATACCCGTTCATTTTTATCTGTACAGAAGAGTCTGGTGTGATGCCTTTTCTGCACAACTATGAATGTAATTCCAGGCTGGTAATCCTTTTCTAGTTTAATGCATGCTTCTCTGATAGCCAGCAACTCATGATGGAGAACCTGAATAAGAAACACAAAGATGTCTAAGTATGAAAGATGGGTATCTTACAGCTTTCTCCTGTTTATCTACAGATGACTCTAATTTATCATGTTCCTTCTTGCATTGTCACTTGGAGTAATGAGATGTCAAAGCATGCAGGAACAAACCTTCACTTCTTCACTTAATGAGAACAAATTAAATCACCAGTTTCCTGAGCCAGGCAAAAAGCCTGTTCCATATTCGTTCAGCTCCAAGCATAAGGCTTGGGCTAATGAGCTGTATGTCAAAATCTTTGTAACTGCCAAATACAAATGAACATTTAATTAGGCTGTTGAATATACAACAGCCTCATTATTTTTCAGTCTAGTACAAGGGATACAACCCAGAATTGCTCAACTGCATGCTCCTTCCCAGCTTTGTGAAGTCCCAGGCAGGACTGCAGGCATCAATAAAAATGGAGAAAGGAAGGGCAATAAACCAAAAAGTAATTATTTGGGATTTGGGTTAATTATAAAGTAATCACTGAAAAACAGTGATAAATGGGGGAAAAAATAATCCAAAGATTATTTAATTAATTCAAGTTTACCAAGTGATCTTTACTTCCTTCCCCTTAGATTCTGAGTTGACTAAATTCTGTATCTTTAAATTTACATATAAAAATACAGGAAAGGAAAATGTATGTAAATATCTTTAAAATTTATAGAATCCCAGAACGGTTTGGGTTGGAAAGGACCTTAAGATCAGCCAGTTCCAACCCCCTGCCATGGGCAGGGACACCTCACACTAGACCATGTCACCCGAGGCTCTGTCCAACCTGGCCTTGAACACTGCCAGGGATGAAGCATTCACCACTTCTCTGGGCACCCTGTGCCAGTGCCTCAGCACCCTCACAGCAGAGAACTTCTTCCTTATATCCAACCTGAACTTCCCCTGTTTTAAGTCTGAACCCATATAGGAAAAAAAATTCACAAAATATGGTACTTGTAAGCAAACAAAATAAAGTAAGTATTAGTTGAATTTTATCAGGAATGAATCAGAAGTGACAGTGTGAAAACACAGCATTTATTAATCCTGGTTAAAAAACTAAGAAAGTTAGCTTACACTTGGTTTTCATTTAAAAGTAGTCCAAGTTCTGTGGGATACAGTTTGACTAATGTATCTTGGACAGGCCACAGACATTGAACATAACTTGAGTGCTAAAACTGTATCATCTGTAATTTTGCAATGGGAAGTATTTCAAAGAGAAAATATTCCAAAGGGAAATTTTTATTATCCTGATTTTAAAGGGGAAAAGTATTAAACAAAAAGCTCAAGAAATATATGAAAGCAGTTTCCCTGCTCTGCTTGGTTAGAATGCACCAAATTTGTTGAGGGAAGACTTGTTGAGAGTATATTTCTTTCTGTAACTCCAACTACATAAAACTACATTACTACCAGAAAACCACATAATCAATCTCTCAACAAGTAAAGTCTAACCTGTTGAAACTGCCCCTCAGAAACACCATCTCTGTAGAAGATGATACGAGTTGGTTTAAATCGAGTTGACTTGTAGAACTGAATAAGGAGCTCCCTGACCATGGCAGCCAAATCCTGGATGATTTCTTGGCGGTGCTGCTGGACCCGAACAGTGGCACAGTATCGGTTAGGATGAGCATCCATGCTTCCTACAACCTGTTGTAAAAAAGCTTAGTATTAAACCACACTTAAAAGCACACTTATTAAACCACTCTTAATACCTTTATTAAAGGTATTTCATGAAGATAACTGCACTAGCTTCCTAACAGTATCTTGTATATAACTGGTTGACTTAGATGTCAGTTGTAGTCAAAGATGTAGTCAAAAACCACACTCTGCAAGACAGTTAAAACAGACACTGTTTGCCAAGGAAAGGCTTTTAAAGCAGTTACCTGTGTATTTAGCACCACAGATAAGATACTGCACATACTGTCACCGAATATCTTCAATATTCAATGGGCCAGAGCAGCCACTACAGGTGTTTTGACATCATGCAGTCAAAGGCCATTTCCCAAGAGATTTTCATTCCCAACATTTCATAGAATCATAGAATCCAAGAGATGATTGCACCTTTTGTGCTGTCAGGAAGCTTGAATCACCCAAAACTACAGCCAAGCCAGCCTAGTTCCCAAGCAGTAATGGATAAAGTCTTAACATTTTTAACTGCTGAAAAAGCAGATTTAAACATGCATCAGCTCATTACAGTTGCTGATAAATATCAGCTAACAGAAAAGCTCCTCTTTGTAGTAGCAGCTCAGGCATTTTACAAGCTACTATACACATGTAAGGAATTAGTATTGGAGCAAGTTCTCTGAAGTGTCATTAGATTCCTGCAGAAAAACCGTTTATAATACTGTAATTAGAGGGAAAGAAGAAGTGGACCACAAAAGAATTGAAAGCAATAAAATGCATTGGAGATGAACAGCAGGAGAGAGTGGGGGTTTTGGGATCATTACACAATTTACTTACTGCAGCAATGGAAGGCTTTTTTCCATCTCCGGCTGGAGGATGAGTTACATCTGCACCAAGGAATATGACAGGCTGTTGAAACACTGGTGGTCTGATAAAAGAGAAAGGAAACTTGTAAAAGCAGCAAGGCTGATGCTTAATAAAGCACATTGTAAACAGGTAAGTAGCACTCTCTAATCTTGCAGTGAATTAGTCAACAACTTGCACGTCCGACCTGGCCTTGATATTGCAGCTATTACTTTAAAAGTAGGTTATTCTTAAGAAAACTACACTTTACCCAGAGAAGCTGTGGCTGCCCCATCCCTGGCAGTGTTCAAGGCCAGGCTGGACAGAGCCTTGGGTGACATGGTCTAGTGTGAGGTGTCCCTGCCCATGGCAGGGGGTTAGAACTGGCTGATCTTAAGGTCCTTTCCAACCAAAACGGTTCTGTGATTCTAATTTAACAAGACACAAAAAATAGATATTCCTCCTGATAACATGTTCTTTTTTTTCCTCCCTAAGTTCTTGTTGGATTATTTTTCACCTTCTGACAAGCCTAAGTCTGCTGAAGTGAAAATTTGCTTATCTGGGCCAAACAGAATGTTGACTTCCTTAAAACAGGCTCCCAAAATGATGTAGCAGGTTCTACCCTGAGCTCCCTCTACAACTTGAAATGCAATGATTGCAAAATGCCATCTTTTTACTGATGTAAAACCTAGCTGTTCACTTTGATTCAAGTAACTTTATATCTCTTTATGCAAGTCTCCTCTATCCTGTATAGGTAAGACAAAAGCTGTTATTTTGTTCATTCTTCCACTAGAATTTCTTATCACTGATTTTTCAGTAAAGCTTTTCATCAGTTTAAGAACATTTGCTTTAAGGTGATACACAAACCAAATTTAGTCTTCAACTGCAGGGTCCCTTCTTTCTTTACAACAGTGTATTTATTTCACTCCCGCTGAAGTCTATGCAGGACTTCAATGACATGTCAGATACACAATTCAATAGTATCAAAGCAACTTCACAGAATATAGTCACAATATAACTAAAACTTCCCAATGTAATGCTAAGAAATTGCAAGGTAAACTGGATCTGGAAACCAGTTACGAGTTTTCTGCTTCCAGCTTTTGTTTTTTTACATGTCTGTGTAAGTGAAGACATAGACATGTCTTCATAGACATTCTGTTGTGTGTCTTCATACAATAAAATGAAGAACCTTGACTACAAACTATAAAGTAGTCAAGATGGTCTCCATTTGTCTCTGAAAACTGAAGGCACATAAAACATGACAAGTTTCTCATTCAAGTGGAAGTTGGACACTTCAGTGCTCAGACTGCAGTAACAGTATCTTTATTACAAATTTCAACTGGAACAAGTATTCCTCTCCAGTCCTTGTAACCTTAGAGTCATATAAAGTACAGTGCTACGACCACAGATGAAACTCTCAGTTACCCTAATACAACCTATGTTCTCTTCACACTACGATTCCCTCTTCCTCCGAGAGCTGCCTTACCTTCCCTGTGGCAGCAGAATGTTATTCACGCCTCCTAATTTGACATTTATTTTTAGGCAAAGGTTGGACAGAGTTTGTGGTGTTGTTCTCTGGACGTTTTTCATCTGCACGCACTGCGTAGCCATCCCCAGCACGGTGTCACCAACGCGCTTCACCTCCGCTGCAGAACGAATTAAAACCAATACATATTAGTGTATGGCAAGTCAAACAACCTGAGAGACCTGCAGTGACAACTACCTACACCTAGAGATTTAGCCAAATGGTCATTAAAGGAACAAGGAGAAACCTAACCCCCAAAACCCAGCTTTCAATAAACCTCTGTCCTGCTCCACCTGCCAACAGCACAGTCACTGGGTCCTAAATATTATTAAAAGGCACCACTGGCTTATTTTAACTATGATTTTTCTTTAAATCATACTAATTGTAATTTTAAAATGACAGTGTTTTATCAGCAGCATGGAAAAAACCTTTGGCTAATGGAGCTGGTAATGTGGATAGAATTAGGATGATGAGCACTTGCTTCATCATTAAACACTGGATTAGTAACACAAACTTCGTATTAACGTGCTGAGTAACATTCAGCCAACCAGTTCATCACTGCAAGTTTCTCACTTGCAAAAGAAGTGGCCAGTTAACTAAAGGATGGCCCATAAAAACCTCCAAAAGGAACTTATTAAGAACTGTATTACTCAAAAGGTTAAAAAAAATCCCATTGTTAACAACAAAATTAAGACTTAAAAGCTTTAAAGGAGCCATGCTCAGGAAAAGAAGAAATTTAGGTTCCAAGACGGGCTCAGAAAAGATGCAGCCCCTCTTTTGGCAACAGGAGATGGAAAGAGGCTTTCTGATGAGCAGGGTGAGAAGAGGAGAAAACACAAGACTGTGGGTATAGGAAGAGCAAGAGTGTGGAAGAACACAGGGAGAAAACAAAGAGAGATGATTAGAGGGGGCAAAAAGAACTGTAATTAAAGACAATGACAAGGAAAGCAGATGAGACTGGTACCACATCCTCTCAGCGGTTAAGAGTCCCCTTTTAATGCCAAGCAGGAAAAGTGAAATGTCATTTTGCACTGAATTTCTATTGAACAAATCAGAGACAAGCCACTTGCTTTGCAAGGAAGTTTCCTTCTTAAATCTCTCTTTTCAACTTAGATGAGATAATCTTGGATAAAGAAAGCTAGGAAATTATTTCCTATTATATTAAATTGGTGAGGGATGGGATAAACTGAAGCTGCAGCTGCTTGGTAGATCTGAGCCATTAGGGAAGAGACAGCCCATGAAGCCATGGGAGAAAATAGCAGATGGTGCTTCAATTGGGCAACTACGTGAAGGGAGGAGGAAGGCAGGATAGGAAACCAAGCAGTTTTGCTGGAAGAAGAGCTAGTTAAAATCAAAACGCATGGTTTATCTAAAACATATTAAAGCCTATGTACATGTGCTATGTAAAATGTCAATCTGTCTCCACAAAAGTTGCTGAGTTTTCACCATCTCTGTCCTCCCAACCCAAGACTTAAAAAAGTGAAAGAAGAGGAAAAGAAAGTGATTGGCACAAGTCGTCTTCATTCAACTTCTTTTGTCAAAGGGTGGTGGTGTGAGTAAGCAAAGATGTTCTAAAGGCTACATGATTCTTGAGGTCATTACTTCTTCAATCACTTGGAATTTTTAGCACACAAGTCACAGAAAGTGTATTTTAATCCACTACAAACTGCATCTCAAATGCAACCAGCAGGAAGAATGTGGAAGAGCAAATTAAAAGCATGGACAAAACTAATGAAAAGAATTAAGGTCTTAATATAAACCACCACACAGCACAAGGAGAATAAAAATCACTTATAGCCCATTCCCTACATGGAATTTATATGGCTAAAATTGAATTAAACTTCTCTCATTCAAATACTTCACAAAAGTATACATGAAGTTGTGTCTCACACACACACGCAGGATCTGCACTTACTGACCATAGACTGGTGTTTTTCCGGGCAAAATTACTACAACGAGCTGCAACCCAGTGTAAGTGTTCTTGAGATGTCTGAACATGGGCTCCACACTGTCAGCTCCCTGGGCATATTTACAGAAGCACGGCTGCCCCTGGATTGGCCTTCCTGCATCTCTGGGAATCTTCCTCCGTTGTTCTGTAAAGGACCTAAGGGATGGAATTGAACACATTAGATCCTCAGGTAGAAAAATTCATCTTGATTTTTGTTCTTATTTTTAATGGAACAGTCCTGTTAAACTTGCAGAGTTGAGCTTTCCAAAAACCTGGGAATTTCCCCCACTTACGTCTTTAATTGACTGTCCCTACGCAGCCCCTGAAGGAAAGACAGTGGAAGATGAGGAAATACAGTGTGTAAATAACGCCATTACTAAAAACTTGATTTCCAAAGCAAATTCCACCTTATTTGATCTTTCTGTGGGAGATACAGTGTAAGCTACTTTTTGCCAGCACAATGCAACAATGATCCTTTGGATAGCTTCCTCTACCACACTTCCATGTGGTACTACCACTACCCACATGTCTGCAGTTCCTCTTGTATTCTGTTGAGGAACCAACCAGCAGAAGTTACCAGCAACTGTGTCTTAGTGAATTGATCTAACATCAATAATAATGCACAAGAAAACCTTTCTGGATATCAGAGAAAAGGTGTGTTCTGGACATGAATATGAACCTTCTCCAAGGATGGTGCAAAGATAAGTCACCTTTCGATGGAACTGGTCAGAAATGGAGACAATCTAATTTTCACAGAATCACAGACTGGTTTGGGTTGAAGGGACCTTGAAGCTCATCCAGTTCCAACCTCTGCAACAGGCAGGGACACCTTCCACTAGAGCAGGTTGCTCCAGGATGTCAATTTTAACGTTACTGTCTTGCATGGATGCTACATGGAATGTGTTTTCATGGATGAAAGAACTTGTCTTTCAACAGTCATGTTCCATCCAAAACAGATGAAACCAAATCTGAAAGTTTCATTCGAGTACTCAGTCAACCAAACAATTGGTCCTACTCATCTTGCAAATGCAGCAACTTGCACATGACAGAAACTCTAAAGGGTAGAAAGCTCTAGACAACAGTTGGATTGCTTTTTAAAGTTTTCCTTTTAAATAAGTTCTGTGGGAGTAAATCTACCAGGAAAAGAATCTAAGACAGCACGTGTGTTACCTTTCACTCTTGACAAATACTTAGTGATAAACACCCATCATTACATCATTTCTCCAATCTTAAGCTCTGTCCTAAGGCCTCACTGTCAGAAACCTGCCATGTAGTACAAATTGCTTTTGGCAAGTCTGATATGGAGGATTTCATGATGCTAGCATTGAAATCATAGTGGCATCATTCAAAACAAAGAGACAGAACTTCAGAAGCACTCTTAAAGATGTATTACCATCCATTAAACAATATAACAACCCCCCTCTTCTAAATAAAGAAGTGAAATTATGGTATTTCCATACATAATAAGTAAGAAAAACACCATCTTTTGAGAAACACTTACTTAAGATGAACTTCAGTGCACTGGCGCTGGGGAGCAAAGCATGCAATTGCCCAAACCTTTATTTCAATTCCAGTGTGAAACTGTTTATTCCTCATGTCCCAGACTCCTTGAACTGGTGTAGCAATTGCTTTATTCTGGAAGTGCAAGGAAAAATAAAACAAAACACTAATGTACAAATTGATTCATGCTGACAAAACCCAGTGATGCTTCTACTTCCCTCCAACTAGCAGGCAACTTCCATTCTCAGGTCTTTGTCTCTACTGTTCAAACATCTATCTTATCTTATAAAGTTCATTCTATCACCATAGCAAGCCAGCTTGCCACCCAGGTAAAAAATAAAGCTCACCTTGTTCATTTTTATTGCTGATGATTTCATTTGGTCATATAAATCAGCAGTAGGTAGAAATTACATATGGACATTAAGTCAGATTCACGCTTGGTACGTAATGCTATCAAGAACATACATTTCCACAGTGACTTTATAACCACTCAGTGAACTTTCCAGAGAGACTTAGTTTTAAGCATTAGCAGCATTTTACACATCACTAAGTAGAGGCCAATAGTGGTTCGATGTCAGTCACACAAAAGATGTGAACAAGCTCACAAAAGATGATCAGCTTTGACCTGCACAACACTTTTTCTCTCTCCCATCAAGCAGACATTAGTTTGATGGGTTCTCTCGAGGACAAGGGATATAATAAGACAACTGAAGTAACTCTGGTGATCTTAACTGCCTTACAAGGTATCAGTATCCTGTAGATGTTTTAGACAAGTTCCCATGACGTCTGATGTCTCATTTAGCAGCAACAGCTAAAAGTTATGGGTATTTTTCAGGACACCCACACAAATTTCATAATTCATTTTGCAAAAGAGTTGTGTCTCTTGAAGACAGTACCTCCCCCATCATTCATTTCCGTCATTCATCTGCCATTAAGCTCTTGTTCTCCTGGTGCCAGAATAGCTGATGAGAGCACTCTCTATAATGAGGATCAGTCAAAGACTGCTGGGTTATCTTCACCTGTCAGTGAAGGAAGGTTTGAGCTAACATGCCCGATTTTGTCTGAAGAGCTTTAGGGAGAAGACACAAGATTCTCTCCCATCGTGGGTTTATGGAGGTAACGGTCTGATTTGTGTACCATAGAATGGTTTGGGTTGGAAATGACCTTAAGATCATCCAGTTCCAACCCCCTGCCATGGACAGGGACGCCCCACACTAGACCATGTCAAAGGCTCTGCCCAACCTGGCCTTGAACACTGCCAGGGATGGAGCATTCACCACTTCTTTGGGTAGCCTGTTCAGTGTCTCGGCACCCTCACAGGGAAGAACTTCTTTCTCGTACCTAACCTACAGTCCCTGATGAAGAGTCCCTCTCCCACATCCTTGTAGTCCCCTTCAGGTATGATCTAGAAGAGGTTCATCAGAAGCCTCCACAAACTAAGTTATCCCAGTTATTAAACTTTCATCTTGCATAAAACCAGGACATGTTATAGAATTGATAGAAAATTCTGTTTCCCCATGTTCTTTTGAAAGACACCACAGTAGGAAGATCATGTCAGAAAGGCCATCTGAAAAGCCACTGTAAGGACAAAACCCCTGTGCGTAAATACTCCAACACGAAGAGATGGCTCTGGAGAAAAACATGCTGACAGAGAAAAAACCTTAGAGATAGTTGTCCTAAAGACAGCTGCTCCACTCAGAACACTCAAAACGAACCAGAAGTTCAGGAATATTTCAGAGTTAAGGGAGGAAAATATGAATAGTAGTAACTGAAGTTATCTCTGTTCTTCTCCATACACACTGACTTGAACCACAATTTGCAGGTTTCTTCTTGCAACACACAATACAACAGTGTGTGAAGGAAAAATACATACTTTTTTCTCTGAACTTTACATAAAGCATTTTTAATCTTTCAGAAATAATAAAGCAATTGAAGGAGATGCAAAATGGCCATCACATTTAAGAACTTCCCAAGCTTACGCTTAAATTCTAGACATGACACCTCTGATGACTTTATCCCATTATATCCAACATAATTAATTTGAACCACCATATTACAGAAGTTAGCACGGATTGTACAGTATGTGTTCAACGTACCCTGCCTCCATAGAGGATGGAAGGAGGCTGTAGGACTCTACCAGTCACATCTGTCATTTCATCTTTGACCATAATTCCAAACTCACGAACGTAAGGGTCGGTATTGAAACTGGCGCTCCGCATCTGAAATTACAAGGAATTAGATATTTCTTGCACAAGAAGAAGTTCTTTTTATGATCTAAATCTGAGATAACCTCTGTTTGGGCACATACCCCTTACATATGGGTGATGGCATGCAAGCAGAACCTCTGTTAACTCCACTTGGATCCCTGGGTGTCTCAAAATTTGAAATAAAGCACCCAAAAAACCCACTTGAAAATGTTTTGTGAGGATGTATTTCTCTCATATTAATGCACAAAAGCTTATAAAATCAAGCTCATAACCTGCGCATAGTGCACAATCTATTCAGTATCTGCTAATGGTAAGAAAATGAAGTCCATTACAATGGTTCAGAACACTCACCAATTTGCTAATCTCTTCTTGACGGTCAGGTGCTGATCTGGCAGTTGCTCGGATCATAGTGGAAGTTTGATTGTCAGTGAGTTTCTTTATGCATCTTTGTCCTGCCACTATGTTGCACACCTGAAATATCCCCCCCACAAAGGAAGTTAAAAACCACAGTGCAGCCGGGGTTTGGTTTGGCTTCTTGGGTATTTTTCATTGCTGCATTACAGAATTTAGAAAGTTGGCCACTCAAAAACCAGTTTGTCAACATTTGAGCCTTTTTTCTCTGACCCCTCATTCCCCCATTCCCCCCGTACCAGTATTAACCAGAAGGTGACTTGCCTCAAGAGGGAGGTACGTGTGTTTCTGCTCTTGTCCAACTTGTAAACATGGAAGGTGAGGATAGCGTAAAACTAATTTGTGCCTGTCCTTAAAATACTGAGCTACAGTGCATTCAACTGTTTGTCCATTCTCCTGCTGAGTGGGAAGCTGTTGGAAATCAAACATGAAAATAAGCCATTACTTCATGTAGAACACTTTCCCACACTTGCTCAATACATTTATTGGCACAAGTGGAGCTTACTGGAGATCAGACCTATGTTGTTGAAATCACAGAATGGTTTCGTTGGAAGGACTTTAAAGCTCATCCAGTTCCAATCCCCTGCCATGGGAAGGGACTCTTTCCACTAGAGCAGGTTGCTCCAAGCCCCTGTGTCCAGCCTGGCCTTGAAAACTGCCAGGGATGGGGAGTTCTCTGGGCAACCTGTGCCAGTGCTTCACCACTCATTGCCACAACTGTGTGTCTTCTAATAGTAAAACAGAAGGCTATTTGTGTAACATTCTTGATACTAAATAGCTATAAATTAAATTTCCTTAGAGCATTTGCCTTAGAGACAAAGACTAACATTCCCTGCGTACTTGGGATACTTGCAGCACTACATTTTATGATACGCCATGCACAGAAAATAGCAAGTCTAGTGTGAGAGACACAAAACCAATTACTGCTTCAGAAATGCATTTCACTCTTTCTGTGCATCACAAATATTTCTGTCTGTGCACACACATCTGCATACACATACACAAAAGCAGCACACAGATATTGTCTTTTCACTGATATAATACATTGCTGCAAGAGCATGAAACAAAGCCCAGGCAATTAAATACCAGATCTAGCTATTGATCAGTTATTTTCTTGTAAAAAGCTGTTATCTAACACTAACCGTTCTATGATTAGTTTTGTTCAAAAAAAAAACGGGAATATATACCTCCATATTCAAGTTATCTGTAAATCTCTGGTTAGTGATCAAAACCTAACATTATTTCCAAAGGAAAAACAGAGTGGTACTATCAAGATCAGAAAGGTGATCCCAGCTGCACTACTTTTCTACTCAACAGTTCTGGAATACATCAGGCACCCTGTTCTTCCAACGTTGAAGAAATCCATAAAGAAATAAGAGTCATCACAAAGCCCCAAACAACAAAAAACCAACCCCAAAACACCACATATTTGAAACAAAGAGATTGGCACAAATACCATGGCATTTGTTAGAGAATAAAAAATAGAACAAAAAACAGCAAAACTGAGTAAATGCTTTGAGGTGTATTGCACATATATTGACCAAAGAAAGAATCATTTTTCAAGACAGCTTTTCCTATGTCAGTAAGGAATAGATACTTTTCTGTTTTTCTAGATACTATTCTACTTTTCTCAGGCCAGGTACTTTTCTGGCCTGAGACTGACCATATGCTTAAAATGCATCGGAATACTTTACGTTTGGTGACTTGCTGGTCGTCTGGTGACATTGCACACTCTGTACTTCCTTTTCATCTGTCCACAGTGTGTTATCTCCACCTTCAGACCTAGAAATTGGGAAACATGTATCACCATTTCTTCAAAATCAAAGTGTCAGCCCCTCTCAATTGCAGCACAAGACTCTGCAGTAAAGCTGTTCACTATTTAGCATGTTGGCCGGGCACTAAAGGGTATCCCAGATAGAACTCAAAAACCTAATTTATAGCTTTAAAATTCAAAGCCCCTGAGCTTCAGCCAAAGTTCAACGAAGCATTTTAGAGACAAGACAAAACCTCAAAGCTTCAAGAGTTTTGCAGACGAAGCAAAGTGCATTCTGTTAATTCCAACTCTGTACCTCTAAGGAAGTCCAGAACATAAAGGACACGCAACCTCCTTGAAGCATAAAGCTTGTTTATACTTTATGTCTAAACATACTGTCTGTGAGTCCTCCAACTACTGCAACTGACCCTGAACTAATGAGTCAGAAGGGGTGGAAATACCTATATAGCCTGTAAGAGCCCAAGGGAACGAGGCCATGGGGCTTTACTCTTCATGAAGACAAACATCTGCTGCACATCCCACTGGCACAAAAGCCGAGCTCACCTGAAGGCAAATAACTTCCAGAAAATACATTATCCACCCCAAACCAGCACAACGCAGCTACCCAGGAAGAAGTGTTTCCAATTTACCATTACCCACAAATATAAGCTTGAATGAAGTGTTTTCATGTCTGTTACTTTCATGCTCAGGCAGAAACAGATGTACGTGGACTGGATTACAGACAGGAAGTTGCCATGTGTGGGAATAGGAAAGAGGGGACTGTAGATTGGAATTCCTTATACATCTGCATGTGTATATAAACTCAGGCTGCTGCTGAATTTCCACTATCTGTCACAGGCACTAATAACTTGACAAACAACATATTAATCTTTCAGTGTAATTTGTTAGGGCTATGTCCTGGGTTCAGCTGTAACAGCCATTCTTCTCCTTCTTAGCAGCTGGTGCCGTGCTGTGTTTTTGACTTTCAGCCTGGGAACAACGCTGATAACACCGATGGTTTTAGTTGTTGCTCAGTAATGTTTACTCTGACCAAGGACTTTCTCAGTCTCATGCTCTGCCAGGGAGGAGGGGAAGCCGGGAGGAAGCAGAGGCAGGACACCTGACCCAAACTGGCCAAAGGGGTATTCCATACCACAGCACGTCATGCCCAGTATATAAACCGGGGGGAGTTACCCAGAAGGCCCAGATCGCTGCTCGGGTCGGGCTGGGTATCGGTCAGCGGGTGGTGAGCGGTTGTGTCCTCTCCCCTTGTTATTTCCCTTATCATTATTATTGGTAGCAGTAGTGGTTTGTATTATACCTTAGTTACTGGAGAGCTGTTATCTCAACCCGTGGGAGTTACATTCCCCCGATTCTCCTCCCCATCCCTCTGGGAGTGGGGGGCAGAAGGAAGGGGGGCAGTGAGCGAGCGGCTGCGTGGTTCTGAGTTACCAGTTGGGCTTAAACCATGACAGGCTACTATGAAACCTTCAATAATTTCAAGTTTTTATGAATACCAGTGATATCAGCAGCACAGCATTTCATTAAAAGATAAACTGTGAACCTCAGTTTACAAGTAGCTTTGCTGCACATTGGAAATGGCTACTTCCATCTGAAGAATGGAAATCCTCATGGAAAAAACAACAATAACAGCTGGCAGTCCAGTGCCTGATTATTTTGGAAAGCATTTACAACCCGTACAAACTCAGGATCTATTTACAGTTTTCTTGCTAACTTCTAATTGGGCAAACATGGTTTTGAGGACATTTTATGGCAACAAAGAAGCTGCAGGATAGATTTAGAGTTTGTTTTTCTTTTTCAACTTGCTTCCTTTCTATCAAGCATAGCATGAAGGAAAGACTTTGATTTTTCAGAAGAAACCTTCAGTGAACAAAACCAGAAAAATTCCTTCCTCCTACTCTTTGATTCAGTCATTACATACTAGAATAACTTACTTTTAGAATTAACATTACAATTAGAATAATTTACTGCCCAGAGACTGTATGTATGAAATACCTCAGTATGCAAAAACACATTGCTAAATTATATCACATTATATCCTGTAACACAGTATATCCTATAATCTAGGATATAAAAATCAGATAATTTAAAACACAAACAAACAAACCCCACATAAAACCCAAGTCTTTACAAGCATTTTGAAAACATCAGATTAGGAACTGGAGTATCTTCGTCATGGAACTGGGACTGGCCCTACCAATAGGTTTCAAAGGTGAAAAACATGGATTTGTTGTTATTCTGTTAACACATCTTCACTTTAAGAGTAAAGCACTACAGTAAATATAACTTCTACATACAATGTCCCTTTGGGAAGAGCAATTGTTTTTAAGGAGAGTGACATAATACAAGATGCTGCTCCCAATACTGAATAGATCTCAGTAGCAGCTCTGCACTGAGATGCTCTCAGATGCCAACACACACCAGTAACTGACATGACACTTGATCAAGCGGTGGTGAGGCACAAAAAAGGAATAAATGAAGGTATGTCTAGAGAACCCACACTTAAATCAGGAAAAGCTTGCACGAGTCACAAGCCAGTAACCAATCTCACTAGAATAATCATCTATCTGCTGCACAGTTTAGTTCAGCCCATCACTTAGATTAAAACATCATCTTCATGGTTGCAGTAAAGCACACATATTTACCAAAGATTCTTGAATATGTGGTAATTTACCTATGTGCACATCTGAGCCCTAAATATGGATGACTTAGTAAATAAATATGCTTACTTTTTGAACTAGTGATTAATCAAACCTGGAGCCACATCCTTATCTGAACTGTCCCACCTTCCCTTATATTCACAGAGTACCAAACTACAGAGATTAACCAACATAGTAAGAAAAAAGGACAAGGAGACTGAAACATAACATTGATCAGGAGACTTTTGAAAGTCCCAAAATACATGTAAGTAATAAAATGATTCCTGCCTCTTAGTTTGGCTCTAAAAGTGCATGTGTTGTGATAACCTGTCTCCCAGTAAGACGAACTCTACAGAATGCATTTGGAACCTGTAGGGGTAACATATCAGACAGAACAAAGCAGTTTTATGTAATTTAATTATTACCTTTTATTTCTTTGGTAAACTTTACCCTTTGGGAATCTGTCAGAGGTTTTTGTTGTTCTTCAATACTTTTGAAGTCCAAAACTTCACATACAAACTCAATAACTGGCTGTGCTTTGTAAAATGCAGTTGCAGACACTGTAGACAAAAACATCCACGTTGTATTACAACAATACTGAGGGAACTTTGAAGAAATCCAACAAATGGAACTCAATTTTTGCCTTTCCATTGAAAGAGAAAGAAGGAACAAGAGAAGATTTTTGTAGGACCTACCATCAATATTTAACATCATTTTCCACAATGAAGGTCGGACTGACTGATGGAAACCAAACCAAACTTCTCTGCCACCACCCAACGGATTGGAGCATCCTTCTGATGCTGTAAAAAACGATCGCCCCACAGGAGTATATCTGCAACAAAGGGAAGAAATTCAGATCATAAAACTAAAGCAAGAAAAAGGCAATAAAGCTGTAACTAATGCAAATTCCTATTCACAAAAGCAAAGAAATGTCACTGTTTTAAATTATCTACAATCTGAAATTCCTGTCGGGATTCAGGTTACACCTCTTAAAATCCAGCTAGTTACAGTAAGAAACTGGCTACTACTCATGTTTGTTTAAATCTATTTTCAGTATACTCCTTATTATACCTACTAATTCAAACAAAAACCATTAAAAACTTCTTTTGTACTCTATGAAAAATCGGTTATGCTTTAGTCAGAAAATAATTAAACACCTCCGCTATTAAAGCAACACTGCAATAACATCTCCCCTTACTTGTGCACAGCTTCCTCTGAAATCTATGGAAAACAACTGATTTAACAAGTATTTTTGATGCATCCATGGAAATTCAGTACTGCACACTTAATATCAAACTAATCAAACCCAGAGCCAACATGTTTCTCTGGACGAAGACATGTGACTAACTAGCCTGGGCTGGTTTTTGTGTTGCAATACCTGACTAAAGTGACTTTTTTTAATCCCTAATGTGCAGATAAAGTCAATGTACTATAAGGCCATTTAAAGATGTTTTAACTCATAAATTTAACTCATTTTCCCTGTTTAGCCCTTCAAAATGGGAAAGATCAGCCCTACTTTGTTCTTTACTTTCTAACTGAATGCAATTTGAAATGTTCTTCAGCGACTTGTTTCATGGCAGCTGAATTAAACCCAGTATCTCTTGGGTTTGGCTGCAAATGCTGTAGATTCCACTTGCTTGGAAAGAAAAAACCCAATTATTTTCTTTTCTATAAAAATAGCTATACTGACATTAATGTTCCCCTATAGCACAGTATCCGTTATACAAAACTGGCAATGAGCATCTGCCCAAGGACACATAGAATAGGGTAACAAGTTTTAAAGCCACCCTCACACATCTACCAATCTCCAACTCCTTTCCACTTGGGGAAGGCTTCCTTCTCTGAGGCCTACAGAGAAGTGGAGTACAAGTGAGATGACAGGACACCCCTCACCTGAGAGCACACAAACTTAACACCAGTGGGGAAAGTCTCTTGTGTCCAGGCTGGAAGCTACTAATTCCATCGGATGAGCAGAAAAGCACCATACTGCCTCTTGCCTGAGCATGCCATTTGCTAGGTAGCTACTGTTTTGGCTGAGCTATGAAAGCACATCCTTCCCAAAAAGCCACTGAAGCAATTCAAATAACAAAACCACCACCTGAACAAAGTCAAGGTCTTCTCCTCACCTCATGGAAGGCAAGTGCCTCATCACTACATCCAGTGCCTGGATGGTTTCAAACGGGACACCCGGCAGCCGACCAGAAAGAGCATCATGTAAAGCCTGCAAACTCACACAGGACATCCACTTTATAGCCACCTTAAATATTCTGTCCTTTCCTTCTCCTGGCAGCGTGACCTCCAGCTCCACCTGCAACAATGCCAAACAACAAACCAAGATGATTCTTTCCATTAAAAAGGGCAAAAGAGAAGGAACGATGGACTCCTCTGAACAGCGCTATAAGGCATGGGAGCAGACAAAAGGCAATGATGAAGAAACAACATACATTAGGTACAGCCTCTTTTTACAGCTAGATCTTTCCAAAGGTGTATTTCAGAAAGCTGGCGTGCTTCCCAGCTGGCATCTACCTCCTCCTTTGAGTCAACGTTGTAATTTGGGAGTGCTTGAGTATCAACTGGGAGGTCTCTGTGAAGATCCGATAACCTGATTTTAGATACCTAACACATTGTAATGCATCACTGCTCAAGTCAGCTCCTGCACATAAAGTAAACCATGGTCTGTCAATACCTGCCAAGATTCATGAATTTCTGGTATTCACTCTCTAGAGCACCAGAGTGCTTTAAATACTATTACTGCAGACATAGTTCAAACAAGAGAAAATAAAATTCAATAGGACCTTTCAAAGAGAAAAAGATCAAACAGCACCCCCCAAATGAAACCAAAACCCCACAAAACCCACCAACCCAAAGCCCTCTTATGTTTAAGTACCAAAGAATAAATGATGGCCCCAAAGAAGTACTGATGCAGTGATGCTATCAGGCAGGAAACAGGGGCACTCCTTTAACATGTCATGCCCTACTTTGAATTCTTTGTCTAAAAGCCACTGGCAAACTACATGTTGGTAAAATACTTCAGCCAATTACTTGTAATTAGCTGTAATGCTCATTTCTCCTCTTCACAAAACAAAGACAGCCTGAGCACCAAAGTTCTTAAAGTGACTAAAATTAAGGCTTGTCTGAAGCGATGAGCAGTCCTGGGAGTGACTACGAGAAGTAACAAGATCACAGTATCCTTTGTGCTGGATAGAAACAAAACTCGTGCATTTTCCTGTCGTAGGGAGCTCACAATTTAAATATAGAAGGCAGCCACTTAACAGACAAACTGTAATTAGTGGGCTAGGAAAAATAATGTATGGGTAACAGCGAGCTACTAAATGCAATCAGCTGGTGTTCCGTGACAGTTAGCTTCTCCAGTCAAAAAACAGGAGAAAGATAAAACACAACTAATAAGCCTCCCTGTATGCCAAAAAACAACAAGCTGACAATTAAGAGCAGGCACACAAAATTAATACTACAGCCACATCTCTGCTCCTGTACAAACATCATTCACCAGGAGATTTGAGCAGAGGAAGGAGCTGTGGGAGAGCAATGGGAACTGGAATCTGTGGTTGTGGGGTCACTGGTCTGAATCTGGCCCAGAAAGTTAACTCTGCTGAAAACCTGTGCAAATAAAGGAACAGGTTTTCAGCTGACACAGGCTGGAAACTTCCTATGAAGCATTTATTTCCCACCACACCATCAAAAGGTCTTCAGCTTGCATCTTATTTAGAGCAGACGGAAGACATCCGTTGCACCTGAACTGCATTTTCATTTAAACTTCTCTCCTCATTCAAATGAAGTTTCCTATTTTCTATTACTCTTGATACTGTTAATACAAAACTGCTCTGATTATTAACAGCTTTGGCACCCCTAATCTAAAACAAAACATGTAATTTCATCCCCCCCTCCCACCTCCTGGTTTCAATTTATAGAACTCCTTCATTGCAATGGCATGGAAAAAGATGTAGAACAGGACTACCTGTGCTGCAGTATCCATGTGCCTGGAGGAAACAAAAGACCCAGGACTGGAGAATTTCTATTCTAGTTGCTACACTGAAAACACTGATTAAAACCTAAGAAAATATTCTATTAATATTTACATATTGCATATTTGTTTTAAAAGGTCTAAAGCAATGAAGGAATTAAAGAGTGAAAATAAGGAAAGACAGGGAATGAAAATAGAGACGATAACCATGAAGGCCAAGCAGAGAATATGTAATAGAAGAAGTTGTAAAAGAAGGAGGGTTGTCAGCAAGGACAAAAGAACCAAAGCAACTCCAGAACAGCCACTACTGACTAGAGATGAAGACAGAGTCCACTAATTAAGTGAAAGAGCAATAGGAGGGAAAGATATGTTGGCAATTTGGTGTCAGCGTTCTGTTCAGCATCAGTTCTTCCACCAGCCATGCACACTGCAAGTAAATCAAGGTCTCCTTCCACTGAGATTGAGGATCACCTATTAATCACTGTAGGTTCATGAATCTTTTCAATATGATCCTAAATTCAGTCAGATGAGCAGTAAACGTGCTGAATTTGTTATATACAGAACAGCCAAACACCCCCCCTCCCCCAACAAAACTTCATCTAATTGCACTGGAGGAAAGTCCTAATACCTTCAAGCTTCATACTGGTTTAAACCATGCTTAAACCAAATCCTAAATACAATCAGATGAGCAGTAAACGTGCTGTATTTGTTATATGCAGAACAGCCAAACGCCACCCCCCCCAACAAAACTTAATCTAATTGCACTGGAGGAAAGTCCTAATACCTTCAAGCTTCATACTGGTTTAAACCATGCTTAAACCAATTTAGCACCATTTAAAAATTTCCCTCATTAAGCTATATTTCCCCACATCCAATTTAAACCAGCTGAAGATTTATCTCTATTAGCTCTTTGCTCCAGGGTCATAACATCAATATATACATGGCTGAGCAAACGAAGTCCTACGTCCTGTGGGCAACAGGGAAAAATAGGAGTTTATTAAAAGTAAGCCTAGAAATGGGCTACAGATGAAACTCTCTGAACCATCTCGTGCTAACCTCCACTGTAAAGACTCTTCAGTGATCACCTTTTTTCTCTGTCTGGATAATTCTGTCCCACCCAAAATGGTTAACAAAATCATTAAAGTCAGCCTCTTCCCAGGTATGAGTTACCTTGCACCATTCATTTGCATGGACACAAAGGTATCAGGCCATCAAAAGGGTGACACACTGTCACTAGATTTCATTTTTACCATGCATGATTTAGTAGACTTCCAGACTTCACAGACTTCCATCAGAGCCAAAGATTAATTTGCTCTCAGTTTGTTTACCCTCCAAAAACCATTTTTCATTTGTCTTTACTTATTAAATGCAGAACTTCCCACTTGTTGTAAAATACATGGTCAGTCAACCAGAACTTGGAAAGTATTATAGTTAAAAGGTAATTGTGTGCATCCAGAGGACTTGTTTAAACACCTAGGAGACACTCATCAAGTATCATTCCACCTTTGGCAAATATTTTGCAATCTTATGTGGCAAATCTGCAGGAACTGGAATACAGTATGTGGAAGTGGGGGAAAAAATATAATGTCTAATACTTTTAATGATTCCTTTAGAGTTCTCCCAGATGTTACTTTACTGGTTAATGAAAAATGACTAAGACTGGAGTAGAGACTGACCTTTACTGCATGACATTCACTTAAATATATTTGGGGGAATTAAAATTTACACATAGGAGATCAAGAGCTCGATACAGGTAGAACTATGTCAAGCACTGCACAGGGATACAACTTGAGACAGCAAAGGATAGCAAGAACTATTTTATAGCACACTGCTACCGAATTTTGGGTGACCAAAGCTCTGTTCACAGTTGTAATCACATGAACAAGTTTCACATTGCTATTTCCCTTTCTCCCTCACTTTTGTCTGCTTAGGTGGTAATCAAATTCAATGGGACAGGAGTCTTCCACTGTAACTACGCAGGCCTCACCTTGCACCCACAGCAGAAGGGTAAAATGGGAATTACTGTAGTACAACAATGACTATCCTCAAGTGTTCATCTAAATAAACAAGGCTGCAGAAAATTCAATCTGGTATTAGACCACAGATGTGTAAGCTTAATTATTTGGGGCCTATAAGGATGCTGGGGAGGGACTCTTCGTTAGGGACTGTAGTGGTAGGACAAGGGGTAATGGCTTCAAACTGAAACAGGGGAAGTTTAGATTAGATCTAAGGAAGAAGTTCTTCACAGTGAGGGTGGTGAGGCACTGGAATGGGTTGCCCAAGGAAGCTGTGAATGCTCCAACCCTGGAGGTGTTCAAGGCCAGGCTGGACAGAGCCTTGGGCGACATAGTTTAGTGTGTGGTGTCCCTGCTCATGGCGTGGTGTGTTGGAACTAGATGATCTTAAGGTCCTTTCCAACCCTAACTATTCTGTGATTCTCTGATTTCATAGGGTTTGTGTGTCAGCATGTTCCAGCACAGCCCCTTCTACTTCATCAGTCAATGGGCACAGATGGGGGTACACTCCACTGCTACAACCAGAGTGACCAGAGAGGCCACAGCCTCACAATACAGAGCTGGGAAACAGAACACACGAGTCCTCTTCAACTGCCCCAGGGCTGAGATAGCAAGTCCCAACCTGTACAGTTTATATTAATTTGGCTTTCACATTGTAAAGGATTAGGGAAGAGGTTCCATACAGGAATGAAGGGATGGAGGAGTTTCTCCCAGCTAGTGGAGAGAATCAGCTTACAGTGGGCTTTGATGAGATTAAGGAGCTGACTCAACAGCTTCTGCTCCCCTCTCCCAAACCCAATTGTGCTTTCACTTTCTCTGTAGTGCCAGTATGGAGCCTTTCCACTGTCTTGGGCAGTTGATCCAGCTCGCCAAACCAGGAGAAACCACGCAAGTGGAGAGAAACAGAGGGAGGAAAGAAGGATTATGGAGAGGGGAGTGACCGCCTTTGACGGCAACAAGCTCAGACTTCCCGTCCTGGCAAACCACACCCCGAGGAAAGTGCCAACAGAAGGATATGTCTATTCCAGAAACATTAAAATCAGGTTTTATTAATTGTTAGAAATAATCTGCAATTCTATTAAAATCTCCAATTGAAAACTTTTCTATTTAAAACTTACTTTATCTCTCCCAATGGGAAGCGGCATAGCAGTATAAAGGTTTTTTCTTCCATCAAACACCGGTTTGCGATCCCCAAAAATCTGGGTTTTAAAGTGCTGAACCATATGCTCCACTATTTCTCTGAAAATACAAAAAGAATACGGTAATTCAGCTTTTTACTTCTAATGTTAAGCAGCAGATAAACACTAACACTAATATTTATGAACAGAGGCATTAGGTAAATGAAAGGGTTGTCCACTGTGGGGTATTAAAGGCAAGATTTGTTTGGCTGATCTGAATCAAAGCAACCTTTTCACAGACAAAACTGTTTTCTTAAAGCACCTATTTTTAGCTTTTTCAGATTGAAACTTTCCTTCCTCTTTTCTGTGATCTACTGAAAGTGGGAAAGTGAAAGCTCGTGCTCTCTCAAGCTCAAAATGAGAGGTGCTTGGTACCCTCCTGGGGCTTCTGCTGCCCTTCCTACAGCTCTTTCTGCAGAGGATCATGGACCAAGAGCTCAGCAGCTGGAGAAGCTTTCAAAAAAACTCACTATCAAAGCTCACAGCCTTAAGTGCAAGGATGACAGCTCTACAATGACAATGACAGGCAAACTTCTTGCATTGCACTGAGAAAGATCACTTTTAAACACAGTTTCTTCATGTACACAGCAAAACTGGGCTCCATCCACCAAAACTGGTTATGTGCAATCACTGGGACCTGTACATATTAAAAACACACATTCATTTATGCCTAGTGAAATTAGGCTGCATGTTCACATGAATGAGGTAACCACTCACAAAGGTCTTGTCAAACCACAGTGTTTACACACTGGTCATGCAAAGCAGTTCACCAGCTGATGAGAGGTCTGTTGGTAAAATAACACTCTTTGATGCCAAAGGTCTTTGGTCAAAATGTCCCAAAGAGACATCCTTTAGGCTGTAAAATCTGAAATCCATCAGCAGTCTGCAATATGCTGCCTACAAGATCCTTAATGCAGAGCTTGGGGCAAAAGAGCATTAAGCAGTTAAAAGTGACACAGAAAGGAAACCACTGTTTCTTCAGTGCTGTTGTCAACTGGCAGCTCAGAGATGCTGCAGGTGACTGTTTCATCTGCCTTGAGCTGGAAAGGTCATTAACCCAGGCACAGAGTTAGATATTCCAGCAAAATTCTGAGATGAAACCCTGAATTCATTCAATAGAAGAAGGACGACTGCTTTAACTGACAATTTCTCTGCTGTGTCCCAAGGCTTTAAGACGAGATGTGACCACTGAAAGAAACTTGTGTGACCTCCTGAGAAGTACAAATAAAACCTGACCCAGTAATATCTGCCTCGGGTCTGCAACATCTGACTGAATAAGAGCCTAATGTGGAGGGTGGGAGGAAGGAGGTATTTTTCAAGCTTGAGTAAAAGATCGAGCAATGGAAAACCCATTCTCTCACTGAGCAAGTTCTTCTGACTGTGAACTACTTTATATAAAAATTAACGTTTCTGCTTAATTAAGGTTTTCAAGCTTCAAACCACATTTAGCAATGGTGCTTCTCAGCTGTGGGTGGAGAGAGCTTAATAAAAGTAAGTTATTTTCTCTATATGAAGTTAAAAGAAGAGTAATTTACCAATTCACTAACTTCAGCCGTTTGGGACTTAGCATTCTACCAAGATCATGCAAACACACCAGGAACCTGGGGCCAGCGACTGCAAGTAGAGTTCATTTGGAACCTTGGGTGAGTCCTAGCTGTCCTCCTGAGGTAAACCAAGAGCACCCATGGGGCAGAACCAAACTGACTCTGCCCACTCTGCCTATCTCATAGGCAAATAGATCTGGCCTTTCTGTAACTCATGAAGAATTGTAGCCAGACTGTATTACTCTGGCACAACAGCACTTTGTCTCAGCTGTGTGTTTTCCAGCCCTGCTCCAGCTCATGTCTCATTAGTGAAGAACTTACATGTACAAATCCCTGCAGCAGGTCTGCAGGGCCATAGTCCATGCTGTAGTAGAGCTGTAGAATAAAACTGAAGGACAAAGCTGGTACAGATAAGGGAGTAGTGTAAATGAAAATAAAATCTCCCTCTATCCTTTCTAGGGGCTACAACATATAAAGTAATGACAAGAACTATTTATTATAAATATACATCTGAAGCAAAAATACTACAAAAAACAGAAGCCAGCTGAAAAAATAAGAGTGAGAACTGCACTGCACGTGCATCCTGCATAATCCTATATACATATGTACAAAAATACAGGTATACACGTAGGACTGAAAGATCACAGCTCACAAATGCAGGCGCGGGCGAGTACATGTACATCTACAGGACACATACAGGCATAAGCACTTAAAAGAAATAGAACATACACTTTGTTAAGTGAATCCAATTTGTATTCTTCCCACACTGCACTGAGAAACATGCACCATGCCACTGACAAATGCATTTATGACATCTTTGTCTACTGCAAAAGGCATTTAATATATGTAGATTTATACTTGCTCCTGTTACCACAACAGAGGGAGCGATTAACCTGACAAAGCAGAGCAGGTCAGAAGCTGCCAGTTGAGAAAAAACTTGCTACTGAATATAACCTGCCTCTTCAGTGAGAAAAAATGCTTTATGATTTAATAATTAAGCTCTCTGCCACTGGTGAGCAAGCACCCACATGCTGGACCATCAGGGAGGTGACCACACTGAGCTACAACACACCCAGGAGCGGTGCAGCACTCAGCTCCCAGGGAAGCCACATGAGATGGCAAGCTGCATCAGCCAGCAGCAACTGTCAGGGCTGGGGGTGATGGCAGGGGTATCAGTTAATGAAAGCAAAGCTCTCATGGCTCCCACTATGAAAAAACTGACTGCTGAAAACACTTCTCAGTGCTCCCGTGCAGTAAGAGTAGCTCAGTTACAATTAGCAGGGTTGCCCCTGGGCAAAGAGAGAGTTCGGCTTAATAGAAGTGTTTGCTTTTAAAATTGAATTCAGTTCTCAACTAGCTTAAAAATCAAACTGATAATAGATCAAAAAAGGACAGCAAAGTGTAGTGGTGCTGCTTTATGAGAATGTATCATTACTGATTCTTTAGTACAGCAACTGATAACATACTCCAGTTTCTTAATTCACATTAAGAAAACCTCAGCATTCGAGTGGCTCCACACTTTGCTCATGTCCATGACTGCACATCCCCCCCATGTGACCTTTTTTCAGTAAGGAAAGGGTTTGTTCTTGAATATATAAACACACCATTCCGATCCTCCACAGTCAAGATGTAGGTAGTTAAGATGATGACACTTGTGGTTTCTAGTTAGTGCCAAGTCTTGTTTTCAAGTTTCACTTCTGGCAACACCACTCTTTCAAGTCAATGAGGTTGCCACACTCTGACTAATAGGGCACATATGCAAAATGCAAGACCTAATTGCTTGTTTCCTTCACCAACTGATCCTTGTTTTCACCTTGCTATCTGTTTTCTTATATAGAATCCACTAATGAAGGGTAATTTCTTACCTAATTTAGTCCCTCCACGATCTTCTTGCAGCAGCACAAACAAGTGGGCTTTGCCTCCCCTTGTCAGCAGGGGAGGTTGGAAAAACAAGCTGGTAACACCAGCTCCCTGCTGAAGGAATTGTCAGCCAACTGCATTCAATATTTAACCAAGCAATACTAAGAATCATATTTATCAAGTTGGCTTATGCTGACCTCGCTCCACTAGAGTTAGTAAAGTTTATCCATCTGTCACAGTGGCTTTGATCAGCAGCATCTTAAGATGCTGACAAGTTCAATCAAAATAAGGGATGATTAGCACTGAAATCTTGAACTGGTACAGAAAGACTTGAAGCCTGTTGATGTCAAGTTGGAAGCTATCAGTACAAACAACGACTGAAGACAGACACATCCTCTGAGCCATCAGTGAAGACACACTCTCCAGTGTTTCAAAGGAAAACTGAGGAAAAGCAAAGCAGAGTATTACCTGTTAACTCTTCTCGGGCATTTTTCTGGCTTTATATCCAATTCATAATGGTAGATATCTATTTTAGGAATGTCCATTTCAAAGAAGTTGGCCTGCAGTTTGATTGTTCTCCCAGAAGTGCCAAAATCTGGTCGAGGAGGGGGTTTAAAGGCATATCCCTGTACTGGTGGTGGCAACGGTGGAGGAGGTGCAAGCACTGAAATCAAAGAAAGCAAAAATTAGCCACCAGCTATATCAAACTGGCACTTAAAACAGATTTACAGGCTATTTGAACAATGAAGCACAGCACATTTAAACCAGTAACTTCTGTTAAACAACCTAAAAACTGGGAAAAAAAGACCCAAACCCTCCCTACTACCAGGGGTGTCCATGAGTTCTTTCTCCCTCCCATGCTGGCTCACCCAGCCCTGATTACCAACCAGAATCTTCAAATCAGTTGCAATTTCCAATACTACAAGTCAGCTGGGTGGGAATTTTAGAGACCAAGTGGGCATTAGCAAAGTAAGAACCAGATCTCCAATGCAAGGAAGAACCTGTTTGAAAACAGACACCAAAGCAATTCACCTAACCACATTTATTTGAGCAAACACCTACAAGATTGGAGTTCCTACCACTTAACCCACCTCTGCAATCATATTTGTATGTTACATGCATCTAAAGCAAACACAATGCATGCGTTTCAGCTATAAACATTTTGCTCTATATTGCACAGCTTGTCAAAGACGGGAATACAGCACAGGAGCTGTTCCTACACGTTGGAGCTCTCTGGAAAACGCTATGCATCAGGATTAAACTATATCCTACTGCTTCCTTTAAGCAGAAAGGAAATAGAGCAAATAGTCTGCTCTTCTGTATTCTTGAGTTCAAACGTCAGCCATAGGTCAGATGATGTGAAGTAGAAGCATAACAGCTGCTTGTGGTTGTTTCAATCTAGGAAATTCCACTAAAGATTCACAGAGAAGCATGTAAGGAACCAACTTGAGTACCCAAATCTCCTGCAGCATCAGCACTCAGTGTTTCCATGGTCTAGAACCAGCAAACTCTTCACATGTGAAATAACACAGAAGGCCTCCCATTCCTTATGTAAGACTCGAGGTGTGGTTTCCTGGGATTATCCGATTCAGTCCTCTGCTAGCACCAGAAACAATACACATCCCTTCATTAACGCATCAGTCACCACTTTTCCAGCCTCACTTTCCC
>NW_009938558.1:50440-61280 GCF_000696875.1 Nestor notabilis
AACTGTGGTGCTCCCATGCTCAGAAACATCTTTCCATTTTACTTCTTCACTGTCAGGTTATGCTCATTGAATTTCAGATTAAGTACTCCTTATTGTATTGGAAGATTTAAAACAAACCCTCATTTAATTCTTCATTCTAGGCTATACTACTTCTCGTAGTGTCTTCTCATAAACCTTCATTCTCATCCTTCCATTTGTTTTTCAAGCTCACCTTTCCCAAACAAGAGCAATTGTTATTCTCCATGAGGTCCCATCAAGGTCCAGCACAAACACACTGATACTTTCACCTCTCACTTGGAAATAAGGTTAATAAGCCCTAAGTTGCATTTACATGTTGTACCACTGCCTGGTAACAGCAGCTTCTGCCCATCAGTGACAAGTCACACGTGTGCCCATCTCCCAGTTCCCTATTAACTCCCAGCTACATGAGCTTTAATATATCTTTTTTTAACCCACCACCTGCTCTTTTCAGTACGATGCTCAGGTCCTCCTCATGTGGACAAGGCCTCATATGCCCCACGATGAAGTTTCAAGTACTAATTCCTAACATTTATGTAAAGATCATTAATGTAAAACGAACAAGACCATTCCAACCTTAGTAGCATCATTTCCCACTTTATGCTTCAACACTCCCAATGGCCAGTTTCCCACTCATGACAGAATCATGGAATGGGTTGGGTTGAAGGGACCTTAAAGCTCCTCCAGCTCCAACCCCTGCCACGGGCAGGGACACCTTCCACTAGAGCAGGTTGCTCCAAGCCCCTGTGTCCAACCTGGCCTTGAACACTGCCAGGGATGGGGCAGCCACAGCTTCTCTGGGCACCCTGTGCCAGCACCTCAGCACCCTCACAGGGAGAAGCTTCTGCCTCAGAGCTCATCTCAATCTCCCCTCTGGCAGGTTCAAGCCATTCCCCTTGTCCTGTCCCTACATCCCTTGCCCAAAGCCCCTCTCCAGGTCTCCTGGAGCCCCTTCAGGCACTGGCGCTGCTCTAAGGTATCCCCTTCAGGAGCCTTCTCTCCTCCGGCTGCCCCAGCCCAGCTCTCTCAGCCTGGCTCCAGAGCAGAGCTGCTCCAGCCCTCGCAGCAGCTCCGGGGCCTCCTCTGGATTCACTCCAGCAGCTCCACATCCCTCTTGTGCTGGGGGCCCCGATCTCCTCATTTATTTTAACCATTCTACTAATCTGACTTTCAGCATCAATTTCCTCACACACCAGATACTTCATCAGAATCCAGATAGTTTGGTTTGACACTGGGAGTATGATAGGGGGGTTGTTAGTTATTTTATTTATTTATTTTAAAAACTCCTGGGTTTTCTCATTTATGTACATTTGGGAAGCTTGTTTCAGATCTTCTAAATGTATTCTGAGGCTTACACCCTTCTGATGTCACACAGAATCACAGAATCAACCAGGTTGGAAAAGACCTTTAAGATCATCAAGTCCATCCTTTATCCCAGCACTGCCAAGGCCATCACTAAACCATGTCACTAAGGGCCTCATCTTCATTGTTTGTGAATACCTCCAGGGATGGTGATTCTATCACCTTCCTGGTACAGAAGTTCATTTTTTCCCCCCTCCCTTTCATTAGTATTGCCATTAAAGTCTAGGATCCTCCAACACTAACTCACCAATATGGTAAAGGTGTTTGTTGCAAAATACTTGCATTTCCAGGACCTAAAACGTAACATTTCTGTGATAAATCAGGGAGATAGAAAAAGCTTTTAAATCCACCAACTGCTTCAGTTTTGCTTTCAACGGAGACATCACAATTCTCATTTTAATATTATTCTTACTAGTTACTTATCTTGCCTTTGCAGTGTCAACACCTGCAGTGAGAAACGAGGCAAAATATCTTTTTGGTTTTCAAACAGAAGCTCCTACCTGTAACTCAGTCCTCACCACAAGCAGCCCATCTGCACCTTACCTTTCCTATTCACATTCCTGGAGGCAGGCTGAAACACTTTGCTGACTCTTAATTCAGCTCAACCTTTAGCAGCTTTTGTTTTTACAAATTCCTGCACAGCTTGACTTTTCTCATCTTTTCCCAACACTTTCAGCCCCTCTGCTTATTTCCCATGTTATCCTGACGGTGATTAACTCAGCTGGCCCCCGCAGCCACCACAACCCTCTGCTTGGCATGACAAATTCACAGAGTTTCTGTGTCATTGAGTGGAAAGAACCTTCTGCTGTGGATCTGACAACTAACCAAGTTATTTACAGCATTATCAGCTGGAAAGTAACATAAAAAATACACCCACGAATACTGATACTTGCAATCTGACAAAGGTTCTATCATCCACCTCCAAATCAGACCTGGGGATGTACAACAAGCACCCACTTCCACTCCACCAGATTCTTGTTTACCATCATTTTTCACCATGATTTACCATCATCAGTTGCTCCCACCCATGATTTCAGCCATTCTCTTGCTTCATCCTTTGCAGCTCATCATTACATTTACCTTTACTTCCATCTTTCCAAAACAGAATGTTTCCATCTGAAAACCATGTCCTAGCATTAACATTATTCTATGGTTTTTGGTGATCCATGGATTTGATGATTCCATGATCCCCATATTTCAGTTTTCCGCCCAGGCTCCTGGCATTTGTGTATTAACATTGCCTCTTCTGCACACACTGCATCCGAGCTGCATTACCACCATTACCTGGTCAACTATTATCAGTATGAAGCATTTCCCTTCTCTTTGCTATTTTTAAGCCATCTAACACTTCCGTATCTACTGCCACATTCCAATTCCACTTCCTTTTTCTGTGCCAAATTTGGTACGTCATGACTAGTACAGAAAAAAATGAAGCTTATAAGATGTGGAAGTATAAAGAAGAGCATCATTGGTGGAGGGGGGGGAACCCCCACAAGCTATTTATGCTGCAAAATTAAGTAGTTTTGTCATTAAGCAACACATCCTCCTCCCTCTGTATTAAAATGGGATTGTTCAGTACTTCTCACAGGGGTGTAATAAAGCTCCTCTATCTGTAAGGATTCAGGGATCAACACGAATACATGTTGCTCAACAACATGATTATATTCCTCCCCTGGAGTTTCAGTGACAAACAGTAAATACAAATGAGGGCATATATTCACTTTTGAGGATGACATGAGATGCGGAGAGCAGCACAGACTCCTGGAGAAAGATGTGATCCCACAGTTCTACAACCTGTACATCTGAGGGAGAAAACTCCCAAGATCCAAGCTGTTCCGAAAGCAAGACAACTACCACCCTCTAGGTTCGTCTTAAACACCTTTTTTTCCAATGACTTTTTTTTACCATCCAATTAAACCCAAGAAGCTATTTCTGGCTCAACTCCCCAGACAAACTTATTTAGGGCAGGGTGTTGTTTCAAAGAGATAAGTGCTGTTTATTAAGAAGCAGCACTGACCCGATAAGCAGTCAACCTATATTTTTGCTGCTTAAAACAGACACGTATGTGTTAACTATAGAACTAAGGGATGGGCATTGAACTGCAAGGGAAAAAACTAAGTACTACAGCTGTTGATCTGAATTCACTTTTTGGACAACTACATCAAATTAAGAATGTAAAAGTCAATCTCACTTGTGTAAGAAGCATTACAGCAACCAACTGTGAAGCGTAGAGTCACAAAACACCGAATTTGGTGTGGAAAGGAGAGGATAGAGCATTATTACTCCTTTCTATCGAAGAAAAAAGCATGAATCTCACTCATAAAACACAATTGCTACCTTCAAAGTGATTCAGGCGTCCCAACTCCTTGTTCAAGCACTGCAAAACATCCATCACTCACTCACTTTTAAATGTGACACAAGCTGTACAGATCTGAGAATGCTTTTCTTAGCACCACGTTCCTACTAGGGAGGTTTTGCAGCGTGGTGAGGTGTGGTATGGAGGACACTGCAGGACACTGGAGCGCGGGGTGATGCCCTGCCCAAGGAAACCTGCCAAAATTCATACCCCAACACACGTTATTTGCTCTATTCCTGTTTTTCGAGGACTCCTTCAAGAACACAGATGATGCTTTCACAGAGACAGTGTTTCAAAGCATTGGAAAAGGCATACCTGGGGTTTACTTTTAAAGCTCTGTCAAGGAAAGAATGACAAGAAAGATGAAGACTAACATACCAGGGCACCCAAATGATAAGTACCAGAAGCTCCTCACCCATCGGCTAGATGGTAACTTGAATAATGAGAATGTTTCAGCCTTGATATGATGATTGGGACCATCAGGAGCCCCCTTTTAAAGGTGTGCATTAAGGTAAGCTGGGTATTGAATAAGGAGGTACCAGTATACTGTCTTAAGGCTTATTTTTATCATGAAAAACAGACTTCCTATTATGGTTCATTCAATTTACATAAACTAAACGTTCAGAGTTATCAATATGAAAAACCCTGTGATTCAAGAATTCTCGAGAGGGGCTCTTAATCAGGGACTGGAGTGACAGGACAAGGGGGAATGGGTTTAAACCGAAACAGGGGAAGTTCAGGTCAGATCTAAGGAAGAAGTTCTTTACTGTGAGGGTGGTGAGGCACCGGCAGAGGCTGCCCAAAGAAGTGGTGAATGCCCCATCCCTGGCAATGCTCAAGGCCAGGCTGGACAGAGCCTTGGGCGACATGGTCTAGTGTGAGGTGTCCCTGCCCAAGGCAGGGGGTTGGAACTGGCCAATCTTAAGGTCCTTTCCAACCCAAACCATTCTGTGATTCTGTGATTTCTAACAAAGAAAAAGTGACAAGTGACAGACACTAGAAAAATAAGTCTTGTGGCAGTTTTCTGAAATAAAATTAATAACCAAGTAGAATTACTCTGTTGAAAGGGATGTCAAGGGAAAGGTGGTGGCACAGGAACTCTGCACAGTCACAGAAACACGGCTTTAGCACAAACACCAAGTTTTGCAAACTGCAAACACCACAAGACTGTCTCTGTGTGTGCTCCTACTCCAGCACGTTACTGTGGGTCAAAACTGGACTCAAGTAGTCAGGTGGCCAAGACACTTCTAACAGACAAGGTGTGAATGAGCCACACTTGTGGATGAGAGAGTCTCAGCTCCTCTGCTCCAAAATCCACACAGTTATGTGATACAGGTTTTTCAGGACCATTTAATTTACATCCATTTCCCACACTTAGAGCATTCATTTCTTCTGTCCTTCATTCATCATTTCTTTCAGCTTACCTGCTGCTCTGCTCAGCACCCAGCAGCGCTGCCAGTCAACACCAAACTTGCACATGGACATTTTCTTTCAGTAAAGAATTATGCAATTTTAATGTGTAGTCAGAGGCCCAATGAGTTACTAAATAAGGGGCCAAACTAGTTGCATTTAAGGGCTTGTTGACACAGGAAATTGTCTGAGCATAATTACACCAGTGTAATTATATCACTAAGTTTCCCTGTGTGGCAAGTCCTAACGCATATTTAATAATCAGGTGATGTTTTCACAACTCAAAGTGTGTTTTAGCACTGGGCTAATGTAACTTATGTTGGTCTCAAAACCCATTCTTCTAAAACTATAGTCTTTAAATGAAACTAAAGTGAAGGAAGGAAAACTTAGTTGGAAGCTCCACTTTCAGGTAAGGTTTCTAGTATCAGACAACAGGGCAGCTATTCTGGATCATCACTACGGGTGCTTTCAGATATTGCTGTGCAATAACAGATGTGCATTTCTAGATACACTGATGACTTGATACCCAAGTATTGAATAAAAGGCCAAATTTCATGTCTGTATAGAGAACTGTAACGCAATTCAGTAATTCAATTCTGTGGTACTTGATGTGATCTACCTCGCTTTGCCAACCCCAGCCTTGCATGGACTATACAGCCACTGATATTCATTGTCAGCTACTGATTCCATCACACAGACACAGAAAGGAAGCATTACCCCATAGAAAAATTGGGGTTTAGTAACTTGTCCTCGACTAGTGATCAGCTATTTTGCCTCCAAAACTGCAGGAAACAAAGAAAATGGAAAATGTGCTCATCATAATGTGGTTAAAAAGAACAAAGACTGGCAAAGGAACAGACACATCTGTTGGAAAAGGCTTCCCAGGAGCTGCTGCAGAGATGCTGCATATCATCAACACAGAATAATGTATGTTGGTAGGGACCAGGTTGACTTGTCCAGTCAAGTCTGGAGTATCTTCAAGGACAGAGTTTCCACAACATCTCTTAAAACCTATTCCACTGTTTGATCAGCCCCATGGTAAAATAAGTTTGCCTTATACTCAGCTGGAGTTTCCTGTGCTCCAGCTGCTGCCCACTGCCCTGTTCTGGTGCACTTGCAACAAGTCTGGCCTTGTCTTCTCCACAGCTTCCCCTCTAGTAGCTGCAGACAGCCAGAGGCCACCGTTCGGCCTTCTCTTCAAGTTGAACAAACCTGATTCTTTTAGCCTCTCCTGGCATGCCATGGTCTCCTTCCCCATAGTCACCTTGGTGGCCTGTCACTAGGCTTGCAAATGGGTAATGTCCCCTTTTTGGGACTGCAAGTTGAAGTGGGAGGACGGGAGACTTGGAGAAGGGACACCCCATGGTGCAGGAAACAGGATTTCCACAAATAGTTATTCAAATACCAGTAATAGAAGGAATTCAGAAGGAATGTGGAAAACATCCAATATGAATCATGGATCTCCACAGAACTGAAGTATTTCATTTACATATATATAAATTATCACAGCAAGAAAAGGAATACGAAGAGTTAAGCTTTTTCTTTTTAGGACCCAACTAACCAGAAAAAAAAACAAAAAACCCAACACAAAGCCAAAAGAAACCCACATCTTTGGGCTCTCTACAGTCTGGGTTTCATAAAGAAGTTTAACCTTCACACTGGCTTTCTGTTAAGAACTGTTAAAGAAAGATAGGAGAAAGGCTGGTAGTGTTTTCTAGGAGATAAGAAGACTCAAAGCTGCAGTTCCTAGTCCCTTGATATTATGGGGGTAGAGGAGTCTAAATGGAACCTCTATGTCTGTCTCTGCTGCTCATTAAACATGTTTTAGAATATAGAAGCTAGAAGTTCTTCAGGCACTGTTCAGTTAGATGATGCACAACAAATAAAGGTAACAGACTTGCTGGTTACCCCCAAGAATTCAACAAACCATGAGGAAAGCACTGGAGGGAGCAGAACTGGTGTGATCAGAACTTCAGTTAAACCTAGTATCTGTTCCAGCATCATCTTAAGTATCAGCTGCTGAAGGTTCTTTACTCAAGTATGATTGCCAGATTTAATGAAGTTTTCTTCTAGAAATGTACTTGGTAGAGCCCAGTAAATAACCTGATGAGCAACTGGAAGGAATGGAAATAGGTGAAGAGCAAATGGGTAAAACAATTCTTACATTTTTAATGCAAAGAAAGTACATGCAAAACTAATTAGAACAACTCATGAGCCACTTGCTGAACTCCCTGCACTGCAAAGTGGTCACTGGACACATCAAAATCAATTTTGAGGTTGCTTCTCCTTTAACTTGGTAGCAACGTAAAAAGGTAGCACTGTTAATGCTGCTGTATCTGCCCAGAGACAAGTTTCTGCTTTGAAACAGGTCACAGCTCTAGCTATACACACCTATGCATGCTCCAGCACGTGGGTTTAGGTTGTCACTCATATCCATGCACTGGGATCACTGGATCTGCAGATCACCATTTCCTTTTCTTAAAGCTCAAGCTCACTTACTTCTTGTTTACCACTATGCCTGAAGGCTGGACTGGTACCATCTTTGTGCACCAGAGTGCATTCCAGCTATGAACACGCACCCCATAATCTCTTGTATTTGCTGTGAGTTTCACAGCAAATATGAGAGATACACAATTTACCAGCTGTGTATCACCCCACAGCTGGTAAATTGTTATGTTCCTAGAATGGCTCCTAAAATGCTGTCCACAGTTAGATCACTTGGGGATGGGGGATCTCTGCTCCCCATCACATTCAGTCTGTTCCTGCACTCTCTCAAGCACCTGCTCAGCCCAGGCCATCACACGTCTCTTATTTACACTTACAGAACCCCAGACTGGTTTGGGTTGAAAGGAGCTTAAAGCTCCTCCAGCTCCAACCCCCTGCCACGGGCAGGGACACCTTCCACTAGAGCAGGCTGCTCCAAGCCCCTGTGTCCAACCTGGCCTTGAACACTGCCGGGGATGGGGCAGCCACAGCTTCTCTGGGCACCCCGTGCCAGCACCTCAGCACCCTCACAGGAACTATTTCCTTGCGTTCCCCACCCCATTTTTTCTGCATATGTTCCATTTCTGTTACTTTTTCTCACTCTGACCATATATAAACTGTGCCCACATCTTGTCAAGGATTCAAATATTACGCCTTTCACATAATTTTGGATGCAGCCCCTCCCTAAAGGGTCTCCTGGTCTCTCAGTGAGCAGCCTCCACACGTTCTACCCACAGCACACTGCATATACCAAGGTGGGCTATCAAAGCTAGGGCTGCTTCAACACTGATGAGCAAAAGTGAAGGAGCTGCCCTCCTATTTGGTCATACGTTAAGTCCCACATATGACGACTGAGATGTTTGAGTGATCTCACTGTACCAGATTGCTTCTCATTTCTTAGTGTCGTAGTATGAAACGAAATACCTTACCAAGGAGTCAGTGTTAGATAAACAAACAGCACTGCCTTCAAACTGTAATCTCATTATGTTCAGCAGACCTAATCCAGACATGGGTTTTATTGACTAATTGTCACTTACTGCAAAAGAATTCAAGCAATGTTAACTCTTGAGTCAACCCTGTTACCTAGTGGAGGATGTCCCTGCCCATGGCAGGGGGTTAGAACTAGGTGAGGTTTAAAGGTCCCTTCCGACCCAAACCAGTGTATGACTATTTTGCCTGGAATAAACCATCAGTTACAGATCTAAAGCCCTCTTGGTTATCTTGGATACTTTATGACCTCTGCAAGATAAGAAACATGATCTCTTCATAGTGCCAGAGGTGACAGGATCCACAGAGACCAGAATGACTCCCAGACACCAATGGTGTGAGCAGGTGTTGCTATAAAGAGATGAAAAGGAGAAACAAGACATCAATTTATCTTGCTTTGTACATTCTCACCATGTTTCAAATAAGAATATGTAAAAGACTAAGGAACAAAATACCAGAAAACCAAAGAGGAAGAGATCAATGCTCCAGCAGAAAGTAGCAGGCAATAGACTAAGAATGGTTCTTCATAGCCCACAAGCTGCTTCTGGACATCGTCAACCAGCAGAAGACACCAAGTGTCAGTACATCCCCCCTGTGGATCTTCAGAGCTGTCCACCAAGGTTTTGAATGCTACCAAGCTGGTTCTCCCCATTCTACTGGCCACCTGCAAGCAGGATGAGTGGTGGAAGAACACATCTATCTCTACTGTTAGCAAGCCACGTGGCTTAACCGATGTCTGTGCTCAAAACTGTGCAGAGGACAACTGAAATCCTTCTAAAGGGATGCAGACAAATGCTTTTGATTACAAACTGCAGTGTTGAATTAAGTCATCCAAATAGTGAGCCTCATGCAAACAATGGAGGGGATGCTTATGGCTTACCCGCAAGTCAGCAACCCAGCTGAAAGTTAAATTTGAATTTAGAACTACAAAGAAAGTCCCATCTTCAGGCAAACCTCTACTCAATGAAGGGGGAAATGGAGAACATTCTTAGTGCTATTTATCACACTTAACCAGAATGATTCATTCACTTTTCCATGCCTTAGAAAACGATGCTGAGCTAATTCCAGATGCCTTTTCTGACAATTTGAAATAAAGAATACAATAGTAATGCCTTCATTTGTAAGGAGCAATGCCTCCATTCTATACAAGCTGTTCTCTGCCACTCCAAAAGGCCTATGGAGTGCATATACACATCTTTCTAAGAGAAGAAAACCCCGACCCACTAGCACCTATTCCTCCCTTCTTGCTGCTTCTCCCCTAAGAACTAAGACCAGAAATTCTGGATTCATCACCCCACATTTCCCTTCCCTTACCCCTTGTTTGCTGCAATGTTATATTTTGGTTAGGAAAGAAACTTGGCTCCCTCTTCTTTTGAATAGTGGGCACTTGGAACTATGTAAGTATATAGGAAACAGCATAACCCACCTTCACTGTCTTTAGTTCTTAATTATCTCATTTTTAAGTCACTACAGGGCTGGTAAACCACAAGTTCTTTACACACCACCATTGACTCTTCCAGTAATTCTTACTTTGATGCACAGACTGAAGTTTCCAAACTGCTTGGTGTATCAAACAAGCGCTTGCTTTCAGTCCTGAGGGGAGCAGGCAGTCATTCCAGCTAGTGCCAGATGCAGAACTGAGCTCAGTGAGGGGTACTAAGGCCCAAGTCCCCTGCATGAAGTATTTCAGCACCTTTTGAACACACAAACTGCAATCAAGTAACACCATTCGTACTGTACACCTCACTGTGACACCTCTATACCTTGAGGTCTCAGTGTTTCACAGATTTTCCTTTTCCCATATTAGGAATAGTGACAACTGGTCCCTAATATAGCTCACGAGCAGCCACACTGCATAGATTAGACAGATGGCGTGCCCAGCACACGAAGGACATGGAGCTGTTGGAGCAAGTCCAGAGGAGGCCACGAGGATGAGCAGGGGCTGGAGCAGCTCCCGTATGAAGACAGGCTGAGAAAGTTGGGGCTGTTCAGCCTGGGGAAGAGAAGCTGCGTGGAGACCTCAGAGCAGCTTCCTGGGTCTGAAGGGGGCTACAAGGATGCTGGAGAGGGACTCTTCATCAGGGACTGGAGTGACAGGACAAGGGGTGATGGGTTCAAACTGAAACAGGGGAAGTTCAGGTTAGATTTAAGGGTGAGGGTGCTGAGGCACAGGCTGCCCAGAGAAGCTGTGGCTGCCCCATCCCTGGCAGTGTTCAAGGCCAG
>NW_009938558.1:61311-67620 GCF_000696875.1 Nestor notabilis
CGGCTCTAGTGGAAGGTGTCCCTGCTCATGGCAGGGCGTTGGAGCTGAAGGAGCTTTAAGGTCCCTTCCAACCCAAACCACTCCATGATTCTATGATTACGTCACCTGAACCAGAGTTGTAGTTGTCAGCACAACCTTCCTACCAACACCTTTCCCTTCCCCTCCTTCTCCTTCCCAATCCCTTGCCACTCCATCCCATGTCTCTCCTCTGGCCTTCTCTATGATTAGAGACATCCTTGCCCATATGCACACAAGCTCCACCAAACTTAACAAGCTCTAATGGTTTAGGCTTTACTCTGTTGCCATTGGCATGTCTTTGTAGCATGCTGGAAACTGGTACCACAGAGGCCCCAAATCCACGTTTCCTGTGGTATTCACATGATATACACTGTGAAATTATCTGGCCTCAGTTTATTAAAACGCAGAAATTATCTGGCCTCAGTTTATTAAAGAGAGAAGCTAGGAGAGCTGTATTTTGTGCTGTACCTTTGTGAGCACATTGATACCCCACAGGCTTTGGCCAGGAGCATTTTTATACAAAATCCAAAAGTAAAACTGTTGTTTTCATGCCTAAAACATTTTCTTATTTACAAAACTCGAGTGTTGAGCTGAAACTCAGTCATGCTCTCCTCGAAACAGAAATCTTTTCCCATACCCACACTGGATTAATCTCCAAAACCATGAACGTTCCATGGCTTAGGTTCAAAATGGAAAAGTCACACTTAAAAGCTGAGGTTATGCTTTATCATTTTAGATAGTGAAAGCAGCTGGAGGAGCATCTCCAACACGCAAGAGATCCAATAGCATCTGATGTGGTTTCAAGAGATAGGGCTGTGGTTTCCAGCATCACTGAAAAGGGGGGGAAATGCAGGTTCCTAAGCATGGAATAACTAAGATATGCCGGGAGTGGAGGCTTTCAGCACAACTCCCTTGTGAGAACTGGGTTTTTCCTACTGCATCTGGGGTTTTTTTCCCTCCACCTGCTTCTTGTAAGCAACTTAAGTTCTCTTATTAGTTGACACAAACCAAAAGTTGGCTGTAGCACTGTGCCTCCACGGCCATGAGAGTAACAACATGGGAGGAGACCTCAAATAATGGCATCTTACTACAGGGAGATCCAAATCCCCACTCATTTTTTTCCTCTGGAAATAATTTTCTCCTATCAAAACCTTCCTCCATGTGATACCTTGTCCTGGAAATTCCTGTTTTCAGTCTGTGCATTATTTGAAGGATTGTGTGAAAGGTAAGTTTAAAGAAAGAAGGCACACAGAAGTTTCCTACAGAGAGGCCTAAACCTCCACTGAAATTCTACATTAAAGGGGATTTGCAAGTCAGAAACAATTAAGAAGAAAATGCCACTGCTGTATTCTAATCACACAGCGAGACCCAAACAATAAAGCTTCACTTCCTCGCCCTGGGGGGAAGTTTCCTCCTTCTGAATGAAGCTCTCACTTTTTAAACAACACACCCTTATGCAAACATTCTGAATCCATGTGAATTATTTCTAAGCATTCCTTCATTAAATGCTCTTCCCAAAAAGAAACGTTCTGATTCACCGAGACCTTCATTCTTCCGTACTGTCATTTCTACCTGAACTTGGGTTTCATTCTTCATTTTATTTGCTTGTGGTTTGGAGGGGTGGTGGTTTTGGGGGTTTTCTTTTTAAACCCATGTCTGTCACTAGCCTTCTCAACAGAAATAATTGAGTCACAAAGAGCTGAGGTTGACAAGTATTATGGTTTGAGAAACCTCCCAGCCCACCAACAGCTAAAAAACCCCAAAGTCTTGTCCTCCACATGATGAAGATTACAGAAACGATGGAGGAGGAGTATGACAGGCGAGAGAGCACAACCAACAGAAAACACAGCAGAAAGGGAGCTTTCACTGCAAACCACAAGTTGTATGAAAGGACAATGGAATAAGTTCAGTATCAGAGGAGCAGCGAAGCCAAGAACCCAGCAACATTTAGATAGGAATTTACCCTCTGTATGAATAGATGTCTGTCCTTTAATAGTAAACACTGGCTAAACAAGTTTCAGAAGCTATATAATAAGGACCCAGTAATAATTACGTTTTAAAGCCTTATTCATCTACATGTCAAGTTTAACTTCAAACAATTTTTAGATTGATCTAGCTAAGCCACTGAAACCTCCCCTCTTGGGAATCCTTCTAAAACTGGCTTATTTAAAATAAATCTACATTAGCACATCCACACACACTTCCTACTACTAAATTACAATTTAAATTTCATTATTTTCTCACATTAATAAGCTCTATCATAGGTTTCATCACTGAACTAAGAACACACAAAAAAGCACCACGAAGACAAAAAGTTCTAAAGCTCCAATGTGTGACATTAGCAGCTCGAACAGAGCCACCCACAGTATCTAACACTGCCTGCCAAGGGTGCCCGCCAAAGAATTACAACTTTCTTTTTCTCTCGACTACATCTGAAATCATCAACTTGATCACCTGCAAGCAGATCGGTGCTGTAAAACCAGCAGAGTCTCAAAAGTGTATTTTCAGGCTCCCCAGGATGACACAGAATCATAGAATCATGGTTTGGTTGGAAAGGACCTTAAGATCATCCAGTTCCAACCCCCTGCCATGCACCACTAGACCATGTCACCCAAGGCTCTGTCCAACTTGGCCTTGAACACTGCCAGGGATGGAGCATTCACCACTTATTTGGGCAACCTGTGCCAGTGCCTCAGCACCCTCACAGTAAAGAACTTCTTCCTTAGATCTAACCTGAACTTCCCCTGTTTCAGTTTGAACCCATCACCCCTTGTCCTATCACTCCAGTCCCTGATGAAGGTGCCTCTCCAGCATCTTTGTAGCCCCCTTCAGACACCGGAAGCTGCTCTGAGGTCTCCACGCAGCTTCTCTTCTCCAGGTTGAACAGTCCCAACTTTCTCAGCCTGTCTCCATACCTGCTGAGATGAGTTGATTCCTCAAAAGACTAAAGACTTCATTTTTGCTCTGCAGCCCCTTCGCTTCAGTCACACCCTGACACAGGTTGGAAGTGACATAATGACACACAAAATTCACATTTTGTTTAAACACAAGGTTTGAGATTTATACGTGTTTCATGGAACTATGTGCTATGTGACTTAACTCTTCCCACAGGTGAAAGAGTTAACATTGGAATTTTCTCCACCTTCTGATGATAAAGCAACTTGTACAAGGGAATGCAATCAGGTTGTTGCCAGAAGAGCTGTTTGGAAAGCCATGCGGAGCCCAAAACAGTGCAGATGTATGTAGTGATTCTGTATTAACTGAGAAGTTAAATATTTTAACACTTCTCTCAAAAGACTTTCACGACTCCAGAGCTATCATAGCATATATTAACACCGAGACCCGGGCCATAACAACTTCACTTCAGGCAGTAATAAGCCCACATACAACTTAATCTGGTGTAAGACAGAACTAGCACTGAAAGAGAAGTCCTGCCTTCACGCAGCTGTTCAGTTTGCCCTATGATCTCCAAAACTGTGTTATCATGAGCATTCCTGTGGAGAAGCAAAGCAGCTAAAACTAAATAGGAAGGGGCATGAACCACAGAGTGGTTTGTGTTGGAAAGGACCTTAAAGCTCCTCCAGCTCCAACCCCCTGTCATGGGCAGGGACACCTTCCACTAGAGCAGGTTGCTCCAAGTCCCTGTGTCCAACCTGGCCTTGAACACTGCCAGGGATGGGGCAGCCACAGCTTCTCTGGGCACCCTGTGCCAGCACCTCAGCACCCTCACAGGGAAGAGCTTCTGCCCAATATCTAATCTAAATCTATGATTTTCTAGTTTAAAATTATTCCCCCTTGTCCTATTCACTACACGCTCTTGTAGAAAGTCCCTCTGAAGGCAAGGAATGAAAGGGCCTTGGTCTGCCTGACAGTGCACAAGGCAGCCTCCCACACCAACACCTGCATGACCATGTCTCTCAGCACCAGGGCTGGATTAGGCTGGTTTAAGATGAACATATAACTACAGGCTGACATATGGACAGCTCTGAAATCTACTTTTGGCAATTAAGAGTTTTATTTTTCAGTTGCCTGTTTAATGAAAGTTGAATAAAGAGGGTTGAAGAGGGACTTTTTCTAAGAGCAAGTAGTGGTGGGACAAGGGGGAATGGCTTCAAACTGAAGGAGGAGAGATTTAGATTAGATATTAAGAAGAATACCTTCCTGTGAGGGTGCTGAGGCGCTGGCACAGGGTGCCCAGAGAAGCTGTGGCTGCCCCATCCCTGGCAGTGTTCAAGGCCAGGTTGGACACAGGGGCTTGGAGCAACCTGCTCTAGTGGAAGGTGTCCCTGCCCGGGGCAGGGGGTTGGAGCTGGGTGAGCTTTAAGGTCCCTTTAACCCAAACCACTCTGTGATTCTATGATTAAAAAACTACAAGAAAGACAAGACACAACTGAGCAGCACTAGCAAAAAGCAGAAGGACACATTACAACAGGAGAGAATGAACTACTTTCAATGTGTCTGTGATTAAAAGAAAAATAATAAATGAAAACCTGTTTCACAACCCAAATACAAACAGAACTTGGCAGCAATGTGGAGAGCTCATTGAGAACCCAATTCAAAACACAACACTGATGGCTTGGTTACTTCATTATCAACAGTACTTCCCTATCTAAATCAGTGCTTTGCTTCTACCTTGGCTGTGTCCAGTTTTGTGAGGTCATACAGTTTGACAAGAACCCCAAAATTTCCTTTCTTTTAGAAAGCCTGGTCACCAGGTACCGCATGGCTCCACAACTGCTGCAATGCTGTAAAGAAAGATACTTAGAAGTGTTTTTCCTCAATAGAAAATGTAGAGAGAAACCACTGAAAGAGATTAAATAACGCTCACACTAAAACTTTTTCTTTAACAGCATGAAGTTTACTCTGAAAAAAAAGGAATAGTCAAAGCAAAATAAATTAAAAGGAAAAAGTTAAAGCAAATTGCACTAACCTTTAGGTTAGTGGTGCTCACTAAATACACACACAGACACCACCTAGTAAAAGAGTCATGAGCATACAAAAATATGGGCATCACCTCAGTCTGAGGATTTAAAAACCCACTTCCTGGACAGTACTAAAAAGTCTCTTTGGAGCACAATTTCCTAGAAATGGATATCAAAAGAGAGCTGTGTACTAACAAATTACTACTCTGGTGTAAGGCACGAGGTAAGACTGGACTTGCCTAGTGTACCTGGGCATGATGCTCTGCCTTTTACTTTTCCCAATTTTGATAGTATAAAGCATATAAATAAACGTTTAAGTTCAACTCTGGGCATTATAGCAAGTGTGGAAAGAAATCAAAAAGCCCCTGCACTGAGCTGGAAAGTGCTGCACTTCCCTAGTCAATAGGACAGGAGATACTTTACATTCTAGTGGGCTGCTTTTGTGCGTACATCAGAAAGGATGCACGACACTAAAGTGAAGTAATTGGACAATGCATGGACCAGATCCCTACCCACAGCCACTACAGTTAAAGCCACGTAATATTTTCCACCAGCTATTTTTTCCTAGTTCATAACTTACCAAAAATAAGGCACTGGAGGTGGACTTTTCTTCATTTTCAAATTTAGTAATATTTTCTGGTAGGCTGAGTATTAGAAATTCCAGCACTAAAAATATGAGCAAGTATTCTGCTGAAACGTGACACGAGGCAGTATACAACAAAACTTTGACAAGTCTTACAAGTTTTGTACAGCTGTTGTCAGCACATGCTCAGCTAACACGAAAACCACTTTCATTAGGCACGTAAAGTTCCCAATTAGTTAGAACTGTGTATGTCTGCAAAGCCAGTTCAGCAGTTAGAAGTTTACTGCATTCATCAACTTGATGCCTGCAATTTCTGGAAGGCCAAAAGTATATAGAAGGGCTGTTTTTTTAAATGGAAAAATCTCTCCTTCCTGTACTGTTCTAAGTGGGCAGAAGAAAGGCTGAGAAAGTTGGGGCTGTTCAGCCTGGAGAAGAGGAGCTGCGTGGAGACCTCAGAGCAGCTTCCAGGGTCTGAAGGGGGCTGCAAGGATGCTGGACAGGGACTCTTCAGGAATTTCAGGTTGGATGTAAGGAAGTTCTTTACTGTGAGGGTGCTGAGGCACTGGAACACGTTGCCCAAAGAAGTGGTGAATGCTCCATCCCTGGCAGTGTTCAAGACCAGGTTGGACAGAGCCTTGGGTGACATGGTCTAGTGTGAGGTGTCCCTGCCCATGGCAGGGGGTTGGAACTGGATGATCTTAAGATCCTTTCCAACTCAAACCATTCTGTGATTCCAAGAATAGACCATTACAATCTAAGACATATTTTCTCTTACAGAGTTAAAGC
>NW_009938558.1:67651-71447 GCF_000696875.1 Nestor notabilis
CTCTGTGAAACAGAGAAGAGTGGTAGTGACCAAAGTGCAGGAGAGGGTGTACAAATTGTGAAAGTTGTACTTCCCTGGGAATAGGAAGGTTTGGCTGTTCCTCTGTTCTCTTTCTATAGCCATTACAACACAGCACTAAGTATGTATGAGTACATGACAATCCTGCAAAAGTAACTTCAAGACAAAGGAAAAGCAAGTGTACAAAATCCCACCGACCTGCAGCCAGTGAGAGAATCACTGCTGAAAAACAAAGTTTCACTTTTCAGATAGCAAACAGCACACTGCAGTTCACCAAGGAGAAAGTCTGGTTCACACATATGACAACATCAATTATCCTTTCATCAAATGACTACCTCATCTTTAAGCTACCTTAAGGCTACACAGCTAACTGAAACAATAATACACAATCTTTCTCTTCCTTAGGAAAATACACTGGCCACGGCAACAATACACTTGAAAAAGCTAACACTGATTTTCGTAGGTTGTGATGTTGTCAAATCCAACTCAAATTTAAGGAAGAATTCTCAGGCAAAATGAAGAGAGCTGAAGCTGTACAGTAAGTTCTCATTTTCCCTTCTATGTGTGGCAGCTTACAATGAATTTCAACATAATTTGCTGTCTAAAATTAAGCCAACGGAAGTGGGCAGCTCTGTGATAGCCACAGAACTGGCAGAGTAAGAGCAGGTCCAGATCCATCCCCAAAATAATACAAGAAACCTTTCTAATATGAGAAGGACAGACCCTTGACAGGAGGTACACGGGAGCTCTTGCTGCTAAGGGGATGCTGGTGAATTTGAATTCCCTAAGGCCACACAATGCCTTTTCTACCACCCCAAGCAAAGCATGAGCACGCCACATTTTAGGATAAGGGAGTCCTAAAGAGAATCAACATCCAACCATCATGTACCTTCAATATATGGGAGTTAAAAACAAGTACACATGCTGAAAAACAAGAGAGACTTAAAAGTTACAACAGCTTATTAACAATTCTAGAGAGGTGACTTCCAACTAAATGACAAGTGAGAAAATAACCTCAATTTCACTAGTCTGACAGGAAGCTCAAAATTGTTCCTTGTGCTAGGAAAAGGTTCTATTTTACATGCAAAGCCATAACCCCCTTCATGAAGACACTCTTCTTCAGACAACTGCTGCTTCAACAATAAATTAAGACCACGAGAAGCAGACAAAAATCAAATATCCTTTCACAGCATGAAAAGAGAATCTATAGCAGGCAAAGTTGAGAATTCATAACTACATGAACGCGAAGCAGGGTAAGTTACAGAAGTTTACACAAGTGCTAATCAATTCTTTACAGTGACAGTATTATGCTGCTTTGACATTTTTCTGTACTTCTAGAAAAAGATGTAACAAAATGTAGCAGCATCAAACTTACTTTCTTAACTAAAACACATCATTTTCAGATTACTTTTCAGTTTCTTGAAGGCAGAACTAAAACACACGCATGTAATGTTCAAGTTAATTCAACACCAAGTCAAGACCTCAAACAGTATTTGGGAAAAGGGAGCAAGGATGGTAGGTTTTCTCACCACAAACCCAGTGATTTCATGATGTCCCTGTTGTATGAAATAAGCTCTTACTCCCAGTGTAACAGCATGTTAGAACAAAGTTTCCACGCTGAGCAGCAATTTTCTGAAATTAGTCAGATACAGCCTCCTAACTTGCTTTATACTGTGTCCAGAAAAAGAATGGAGATGAAAATAGCAAACCCTGTGGCAAATTGAGCGATTACACTGGCAGGAGGCCAGCACCACGGGCACCCTCCGAACGGGCTTGGCTGCAGCGTCCAGTCTGGAGACAGGAGCTGGAAGAGCAAAGTAGCTTCCATGCAGCAGCAACGTGGAGAGGAGCAAACGGTGGCAAGATCTGTTGGAGGAGGTATGAATGGAGCAGTTACACAGTGTCGAGGATGTGCTGACAGACATGTAGAGGCTGAGTTCTTGTGCATTCATGGCAGCTGCAGCCCAGCGAATGGCTGTAAACCATGCTTCTTGCTCACTCCTCTGAGCAGGATTTCAGCACACTTCTATAGGTATCAGATTCACATATGGAAGGGAACTTGCACTGGCAGCTTGCAGGCCACACGTAGCCTTACACAAGGCCACTAAGCACGCTGCTGACAGTCCGTGTTTCCAGACTGGCTCACAGTACAGGCCAGCTCTCTTAAAACACTCAAATCTGGCGCGGAGCAGGAAGCTGTCTGGACTGCGAGAAGCCACTGGGCTAAGGCTCTCTGTGGATGACTTCACAGAGAAAAGGAAACAGAGAGCCTCGCGATGCAGGGAACAACTTGCAGCTCATACCCCAGAACAGACACCGCCACTGCCCAGCTCTGCGCAGGGGGAAAGGGCTGAGCCACAGAGATAAACTAGGAAGTAAACAAGGCAGAAGATGAGCTTGGCTGGAGGGAAGGGAATAGCAGGAGCCTGAGACGCACACCACTAACATGTAGCAATGTAGGATTCCGTGTAAGTATAGTGGTTGTTCTGTCAAGAGCCTGAGGTTAAGAGAGGGTTGTTCCAGTAAGAGGAAAATACCCTTACACACTGAACATGGGCCCCTGATGGTAAACAGCAGCCACCAACACTGGTGTGTGTGTGTGTGTGTAAGATCATTCTGAGTGAAAGGGATAGTGGCAGGGTCAGGTACAGAGCAAATAAAAGAAGATAAAGAGACTCCCACACATAGAACTACTCTCAGCACATGCACTGGTGATATTTCCAGTTATCTGCCTCCTTACGTACAATTTCAATGAAGATGTAAGAACAGGAAGTGAACATCACAGCCTCAGCAACAACGGCGTAATCTGAGCACCGTGACTACCTGTAAACTGGAAGTATACCTGTACCTGAGCAAGAGACCCTGACACTAGAAGCCACCAAATGATTACATCCATAGTTACACACACTTATTGGTACTGAAACGTGCAAATGATGTTACACATGAGAGCCAAATCTTGAACATCAGTCTTGATACACACAGCAGCACAGACCTATCCTCCTGGTGTGTCCAGTTAAAGTCTTCGTGCACTGCAGGAAGAAAAGCAAAAAAGGAAAAACCAGAGGTGCTGTACTTTAAGTGGAAAGCAATAACCCTGATTGTCTGTCTTGATTCTTCTTGATTTTCTTCAAGAAAATCAAATCAGAGAAAAAAAGAAGCCAGCACCTAAGATCTTAAGGTAGGAATGCTCTTACAGTAAAAGTATTTATAAGAGAAGCAGTAAAAGACAGCTCAGTTACAGGTCCTGTATTTCACTACACTATTCTTTGCTAGATTACCTCTCTAAGGGAACAGATTTTATGCAAAACTGCTGAGAACAGTAGTGTAAAATAAAGCTCCACTTATTCTGAAACTTTTTTAGAAGAAAACTAGGTACCACTCACCCAAACATCATCGTTCCTACACAGGCATTCTCACCACAGTAACGGCCTAACCCCAAAAGGAACAAACACCTCATAAACTCTATCTTTCCCCTAAATAACGTTAAATGTCCCCGAGCGAGCTGGTAACCTTTCTTCTGTCCACATTCGCTTGTCCTTTGCTCCCTGATCTCATTACATGACAGAGCCTGAAGACATCCAAGGAAGCCGACCACCTCCTTCCAGCTCTACACGACACGTGGGTACGGTTTTACCTACACCTGAACAACACGAACTAGCACAGCACACTTGCCGACAAACACGGCCACAGCGGCCTGAACTTGTGTGCGCGGCGAGGCGAGTATCTCAGAGGCTGTCCCCGGAGGACGCGGCCGCTACGAGGATCTGCGAGGGAGGAA
>NW_009938559.1:0-22910 GCF_000696875.1 Nestor notabilis
GGGCCGGGGCTCCCCGGGTGACCCTGCGGGGTGGGGAGGCCGGGCCCCGGTTCAGTGCCTCAGCGTTGTCTAATCCCTGGTAATTCAATGCAGTTATGGAAATCTAACACCAGTTCCCAGATGCCGGGTCCTGGGTAATCCTCCCCAAGCCCAGTTTTCCCCAGCAGTGTGTGTAAGCTGCAGCCCAGTGTCTGCAGCCAGGTAATGAGTTGTGGTTTTGCATAAGCAAACACAACCTATTATAATGTGTTCAATATGGACACTAATAGTTGTACACCGGACGCGTGAATAGTTTTGTGCAAAGTGAATCCTAAAACTTCTCCGAGAAACTTCCAGTGGCTGTATGAATTTAAGCAAATCAAAGCACTCAGATTCCACCTTTATTAGATGTCCTCAGATCTGCTTTCCCCTGGAGAACACTTCCCCTGTCTCCACCTGCACCTTTCCTCTTGTGGATGCTCAGAGGAAAGCAAAGCCAGAAGCAGTGTTTGGCTTGTCCTGGTACCAGAGGTTTGCTGTGATTTGTGGTGGCATTACTCCACAAAGCTCACAGCCTCACCTCAGTACAGCCGTGCTCCAGCCCTGCTCCTGGCTGGCTCTGGCCTGGCTGGGACTGGGAATAGCTTTTCCCCCATGACTCGGCCCCCTTTTAACTTCCGATCTCTATTAAAAAGCTAATTTGGGAACTCTTCTTCAATGCTCCCAATTTTGTATTTTTAAATAGAGTATGAAAGTCAGAAACAAGCTGGCTGCAGATAGGCCAATGTGAAAACATTCCTCCTGCTCTCGCTTTCTTTTTTAATTCCTTTCTTCTTTTTCTCTTTAGCTCTTCTTGTCTTTCCCTTTGTCTGTTTTGCTCTTTCTTTCTGTCTTTCCCTTTCTTTCTAGGAATATCTCCTTCAGTTCTCCTGCACCAATTATAGGTTTTATTTAAACTTTTGGAACAACTTTATCTCATTCTGTTACTGAAAAGAGAACCTGCCAATGCTAATCCAAGCCACATATGCAGGGGGGCAACTGGAAGAGACTCTGCATAGTTAAATATCAGTATTAAATATAGTTCACTTGATAGGATTTTTTTGCTCTGTATTTATATCCTCTGCCTCTCTAGTGTGTTTTCTGCATTGTGCCTGTTCTTTACTCTGGTGTTATCCTGCGGTAATTCTGCATCTAAATATCCCCCTGACTTCGTGGCTGTGCTGCAGAAGTGTTCTGTAACGACGGTCACAGTAATAACCCTAGCTTGGTTGCTTGAAATTACAGCTTGCCATAACAGTGTAGCTTTGTAGTCTGATTATGTCCTCTAGATTGTGCCAACAGTTTCCTTGCTTTGGAGCCAAGCTTGTGCAAACGCCTGCAAGGATTAAAGAAAGATCATTAATATGATTATACGAAAGAGTCATTCTTTGTAAACTTAAAATTATATATGTGGTGTAAAGATTAAAACAGCTTGGAAAACACACTGCTTGGATATATCTCAAGCAGTTCAAGACCTTGGCTAATTCCCTTGAGCTCTGTGTTCCATCTAAAGAAAGAATATAGTAATACTTACTGACAAAAGTATATTATCAGGATGTATAAACATTTCTAAATGGCTCTGGGATTCCTGAAGGACATCAGTTGTACAAAAGTAGAAGGAGTGAAATAGGTGTGTGTTTGTCAATCTGCCTGTCACTGTGGCACAGAAAAGCAAATGGATAGGGTGTTTCTCCAAAGCTTCACCCATCCATCCCTCTGACTGTCACACTCCAAGAGTCCTCTTGGGCTTCTTAGCATGGTACAGATCCAAGACTGAGTAATCCAAAAAATGAAGGAGGCACAAGGCACTTTTTGCAAAACAAGTATCTGAAACATTTTGTGGAGATTTGTGAAAAATGAAACCCTGAATTCTCTCAGCATTCCTTGGGAGTTCTTAAGCACATCTTGCTATTGGCTTAAAAGTATCCCAAAGGGCAAAGTGACTCATTTCCAAGCACCTTGCGAAGAAGGTTCCATACAGGGAGATGCTGAGGGTCAGGGGATTTATTTAGGATGAGCAGAGATTGTATTATCCTCACTTTGGGAACACTGCAGAATTTACAGGGGGACTGTTTGCATCCTTGAGCAGTTTTAGACCCATCCGTCAGAGACGCTGCTGTAAGATGAACAGTCTGATCCCTGTCTGAAGCCTTTCACTGCCTGTTGGCTCTTGGAAACCACGGGGGTTGGTTCAAGGCATCTCTGGTTTAGAATGTGTTCAGTTTTTTCCCACTCTGTGTTTGGAGATTTTCCAACCCGAAATAAAGCCACACAGGCAGCTGCATTCTGCCACTGCTTTCCAAACGGGAAGAGGAAAGAGCCATGGATGGTGTCCAGCAGCTCTACTAGCTAGCCAGCAGCTGCAACATTTTCTGCTTCAGCTGACCTTAATGAATAAAGAAAAGATCACACATGATAGTAGAGGGAAAACACCCTTGAAGGACAGTAGTGATGCTGAATGAGGGCTTTGATTTATTGTCCACTATACTCTGTCTCTCCCTGTGCGTACCACAGTTTGCTCTTCCAGTCTCATTTCACATGGTGAGTAAAATAGTAGCACTGGTTTGAATGCTGCTCACTGCAACAGCTCATCAGGGATTGCGCTTAATTAGCCATATTCTACCTTATCAACATCCAAACACTTAAGTAATGAAAGTCTCACATTAACATTCCTGATTACAGGTGGGACCAGGTGTGTTGCATGGGGCAGGTAGGGAAGGTCAGACTGGAAAGCAAAGCTGGAGGAAGGCCATGCTGCTCAATCAGGTAGCAGAGAAGAGATTTAATGTGCTTGGGTGTTCCATGTCTGCTTGTGAGGCAATAGTGCCTTTATTTATGCAGAGAACGTTGCCCAGAGAAGCTGTGGCTGCCCCATCCCTGGCAGTGTTCAAGGCCAGGTTGGACACAGGGGCTTGGAGCAACCTGCTCTAGTGGAAGACATTCTTGCTTTTGGCAGGGGTTGGAACTGGATGAGCTTTAAGGTCCCTTCAACCCAACACAGTCTGTAATTTTAGAAGTCGTTTCACCATCCTGAATTTGAAGCAGTTTTTCACTAGTGCTGCTGTTCCATCAGTACAAGAGGCCTCTTGCTTGTAACGTGTAAATGAGGGTAGATCTGCTGAAGACGAGGGAGTTAGAACAAAGCAATGCCAATGAGATGGAAATCAGAACAATGGGCGAGAAGCTCTGTAAAACCATATCTATTCTTTGCTGCTCTGCTGTACTCTTTACTGTTAATGCTTTAGTGTCTTACAGTCCAGGACTTCACACATTGGTCTGCCTCCAGATGCTCTGCAGCAAGTTTCTGTTGCAGCAATCTGCCTCCAGCCAGTTGGGAATTTTTGCAATTATGAGCCAAGGAAGGCTAAAAAGCTCAGAACTGAGAAAAGCACAAACCGACCGCACTGCTTTGATCTCACACATGTTGGGGTACCCACTCCACCACCACGGAATCATCGTTATCTCCTGGAATTTGAGAGGCCAATTAAAGAAAAGGGGAAAAGAAAAGAAAACAAACCCAAACCAACCTGAAATAAATGATTAATGTCAAGTTCCCAGGTTTGGAATGGTTACCAGAGCCAGAGCGATGCTGCAAGTTTTGCTGCTAGAGTCAACAATATAATAAATTGTAATTGCAGGTTTTTGGTGGCTCATAACCAGTAAATCAGATCTGTGGAACTATACATTTACTGCAAATTTAAGGACTTGTTCTTCCAGTTTGAAGAGTGCATTTTAAATCAAGTCAACAGCCATAAAGCAATATATAGCCTGCCTAGCTATTGTCTGGGGAATGGATTCTGCACTAGCATGATTCCTTTTTATTATTATTAGATATGGAGGCAGGGAGGAGAAATCTGAGAGAGAGATCATCCTCATTCAGCTGGCTGCTATAGAGGGTATGTAGCTGCATCCAAAGCCATGGGGCTCCTCCACCCCAGGCCTGCACTTTGGGTACCTAGTTTTGGGCAGACTGGAGTAGAAAACAGCTGCTCCCACTTGTTAGTGCTTTGCACAGGTGGACATCAGAGTGTGTGTGGGTCGCAGTGAGAGGCAGGAGCCTTGCTTTTTTCCCCTTTTCCTTTTATTAAGCTCACCTGCTTGCTGTAAGCAATTCCATATGTGAGATCGTTATGTTCCAGCATCAGTCAGGGTGGTCTGGGCTGAAAGGGAGATGATAAGAGGCTGGGGCTGCCAGTTTCTCTCTGTGGGCTTTGAGACTGCTTCTCTGAGAGGCCCTACATCTGGGGAAAGAGCTTTCCCTCCCTTGTAGCAGCGATCCCTCTGGACCCAGGCAGGATGAAGAGTTGGATTTATGGAGCCGTGGAATGCTTCTGGTTTCTGCTGTAAGGACCCTCCCTGCATGGCACTGTGCTTGCTGTCGTGCTGGTGGGTTGTGGACCTGCACCTATAAGGTTAGTGCCAGATTTCAAAACTATGCAAAACTTTCCATCCTTGTGTTGCAGTGGTTGTGGAACTGTGGATGCCTCTTGAATTAGAGGCAATCAGTGTTAGAATGTCTGTGAGCAAAAGAAAGCATAGAATCTGTCAGGTAAAAGGGACTCCAGGCACTGGTGGCTCCCATGTCCTTGGAATTGCTGGCCAGCAGGAGTTTTGTCTCCCAACAGGCAGCAGGAGCCATCAGGGCTGCAATGGGAAGCTCATTGCTGATGGATGGGGCAGCTGCACAAGGGCACAGGAGACAGGACAAGGGGAATGGCTTGAACCTGCCAGAGGGGAGATTGAGATGAGCTCTGAGGCAGAAGCTCTTCCCTGGGAGGGTGCTGAGGCGCTGGCACAGGGTGCCCAGAGAAGCTGTGGCTGCCCCATCCCTGGCAGTGTTCAAGGCCAGGTTGGACACAGGGGCTTGGAGCAACCTGCTCTAGTGGAAGGTGTCCCTGCCCATGGCAGGGGTTGGAGCTGGATGAGGTTTGAGGTCCCTTCCAGCACAAACCAATTTATCAGACCACCCCCTTCTATATATATATAGGTAGAAATAGATTTACTCTTTTATCTTGAAACAGTCTAAAAATATCTTTACATACAGTGAATTCCATAACTAGGATTCAAGCTTTGTATGGGATGTTGTTTGGTTCTTTGTTGTTTGGGGGTTTTTTTTGGTTTTTGTTTTTTGGGGTTTTTTTATTATTGAATCCTGTAAGATCATTATTTCTGTCTTGCTGTAGCAGGGTGTAGTCTTCTAGCTGAAGGGAAGCTTTCCTCTGTGTGTGTCATGAAGGGCTAACCTGGAATTCAGATCTTAATCCTCAGTACAGACCTTTGATACAAAAAGAGGGCTTTTGTTAATGCATTAACTTAAACTTGCTCACAGCAGAAGCAGCAGCTGATAGCTTGAAAGCAAATTTAGTTAGTGCTTTTGGATAGTCCGGTGTTAAATGGTTCTTCACAAATGGAAAATCTCTCATCTAAGCTTCTCAAGAAGCTCAAAAGGGGTATTTATGCCAGCATCTCTCTTAGAGGAGGTTCACTTGCTCTTAGATCCTGCACACATGAGGGAGATCTTGCTTCTTAATGGGCTGGAAGATCAGCTCATTAAAGGGGCTTGGGGACTATTTAGGCACGTGGCCAGGACAGTGATGATGTTTGCTTGCTTGTGATACCCTCAGTTTCTGTAAGAGCAGAAAGCAGTCCCTGTCTTTACTTTGGATTTCTGGTTTGTTACCAACATCGCCCAGGCAATGGACCTTGTAGCCCACAGGAGCAGCCCCCAAGCTGGTGCTGGTGGTTGTCTCTGGCTGGAATGTGAAGCCTGAGAGGGGAGATGTTCTGGCATGAACCACGAAGCAGGTTCCTCTCACTTGACTTGTCAAAGTGATAAACTGTCTGGAGATTGTGGGGATGTTGCAAACATGATCCCACTTGCTTTGCAGCGTAGAAAGATAACAACTGTTGGGCTTCCCATGTCCACTAGGAAATGTGTAATACCACCAAATCTGCAGACTCTATTGGTGTGGAACCCAACTTTCCTTCTGTTACAGGCAAGGCTGAGGTTAAGCAAGACACGTTGGCACATCTTTTAAAATATGACTGGTTTTGCTTATAGCAAAATTCAAGGTCAAACCGAGGAGGAATTTTGGTTTTGTATTAGGTGATGAGCTGGCAAATAAAACCCCTGATTTTTTCAAATCACTCTGCACATGTTTCTGACCAGGAAGCCTTCTGGAAGGAAAATTCATGTTGTTCATCCAGGAAAGAGTTACACTAACTCCTTGTTTAAATCGGATAAGATCACATTCATCATTGTAGCTGAATGCTCAGATAATGTGTTTTCTAACACTGTGTGTACCAGGAATAACGTGCAAAAGTAGCACAATCTAGAATGATGTAGCAGGGCAGACTGCAAGCCAGCTTAAATGCCAGCATAGGAAATGTTTAAATGGCAAGCAACAAATCAGTGTAATAGCATTCATATAGAGTTCAGGCCAAATGATGGCTTTGGTATTGAAACTTCACAATTTTATGCCACTTCTTATTTGGACAACTCTGAGTTGAAGACATTGCCCAGTTTCTCAGAACAGCCAGTTGAGAGAGAAGCAGCTCTTTGCCACCAGCAGAAATAAAGGTATATAAAATTCCTCTTATCCTCATTACTCAAAATATTGAAGAATCTTTTCCACATGTTGCTGATTTATTGCAAAAATCTGCCACTAGAGATGCTACCTTCATCTGCATGAGGCTACCTGAGGAACAGGGGTAAACTATTCTGGCTTAAAGTGACATTGATAACTAGGGATTTGGATCTGACTGTTCCTCTATCGCTATTATAAACACCAGTAAAAAGAAAGGAAATGGAACTTTTCAGTAGTTTGCAATCTAATATATTACAGAAGCCAAACAAACCCGTTCCTTATCCCCCTGGGTGTGTTCCTGGCGGCTGGAGCTGGAAGCGTGCAGCAGCGTGTGGAGGCACTCGGTGTGTTCACGATCAGACCTTCAGCTGGAGAGCTTAAGGAAAAGCAAGGCAAATATTCATGAACGTGTCTGCATTTTCTGTGACCTCATTTCCACCTCAGCTTTGATCCAGGCTGCTGATCCGAAGAATAGATTCTGATTTCCATTTGATAAGGCTTACATTTTTTGGCAAAGGGAGGCTCAAAAATAATCCTTTTCTGAGCAGATAAATTGTCTAAAGCGCTCCAACATGCAGGCAAAGGAGCTGGTAAATCTGCTAGCTGAACTCCCATGATTGCTTATTTTCAGGAATCCCTGCTGGGAAGCTAATCCCATGAGAATGGCTGGGGATGACTTGGTCCCTGGTCGTGGAGTGTTGATTAATCCTGGCTGTGCAGGGCTATGGAAGGCTGACCCCCAGCATTCAGCCTGGCAAGTTCCTGCCTCCTTGGGGAATTCTGGTGCCCGCTCCAAAATATTTAAGCACATGTGTAAAAGGAACTTAAAGGCCCAGCAAGTCAGGGAGCTGCTGATGTGTGTAGAGGTAAACACACACTAAGTGCTTTGCTGGTCTGTAGCCAGGGAGGGCTCTGTGATCCCAACCACTATTAAAATGTGGATTTTAGACCCAGCTGAAACCCAGAGATGTTGGGTGGGTTCAGACCTGCTGCTGGATGGAGGGCTCTGCTGTAGGGTTCTTCAGGCAACCATTGGAAATGGCTACAACCCTTCCTTCACATAAGGACAGCAGTGAGAAGGGAATGGTTATGATGATCTACTAATTAATGTGGTACCAATAGACATATGAATAGATGTTCATTTAAAAGTCCTGCTGGTTCACTGAGTGGATGACACCAGCACTTTGCACGCCATCGAGTTGCTTTTCCTGGCTCCAGCCTGAGGGATCTTGCAGGAGAACCTGGTCTGAACAACCAAACTCTGCTGTTAGGAAAACCAAACCTTTACAATTCTAAATGACAAAATGAAATCTTTTAATTGGTGCTAGAAAGGTGCTAAAGCAACGGACTGCTCAGTGCTGCGAGATGTGCTGTTGTCTCTGAATTCCAGGAGTTTTCAACAGTACTACAATAATAATACTATTAATAAGAAATAATTATTGTTAGTGCTTCCTGACTTTTAATCATAGCTCCAGTCATGAACAAAAGGAGGGATGGATAATTCTCAGTTGACCTTCAGACAGCAAGATAAGACGCACAGCTAAAAACCCACTGTGACCAGGGCTTGGGATAATTTCACCTAATCCTGCCAATGCAGTGCCAGCCTTCTGAGGCAGATGATGACATTCAGTGCAGGAGCTGTTGCTAAGCTCTCGGAAAACATTTATTCTTTGGCCACAAGCTACCTCTGGTCATTGTCATCAGCAGAGATGCTTATGTCAGAAAATATTGTTCCTTTAAAATTTTTCTGTGATAAAAGGCACTCGTTAGATGTCCAGTGTGAGCTTTAAATTAACACTAAGCTGGGCCTATGCTGGAGGAGCCGCTGACTCCTCTGTGTTACTGATTTCATTTTCAGCAGCACCTTTCTCCCTGTAATGGATTATCTCTGCAGTTTGGGGCACAAAGACTGGAGTCACATTAATTTCCCTTCAAGACCCATTCTTGGCTCACACCGTTTCCTCCCTCATTCATAGCATCCGTGTCTGGTCTCCTTCAATGGCAGTGAACAAGTGGAACCTCTAGCAAGCCACAGGGCAGCTGCTGACATCCCTCCAGGCTGAGTCCTCATTCTTGAACTGCCACATGAAGGGTGTCAGTGAAACATGGGGGGCTGTGTGATGGACCTGAATCCTAAAGTCATTCCCTGAGGACATGATTCTTCACTTCCAGAAATCCTGTTCCTTACCAGCATACTGGACAGATACACTTTCAGCTGGTGTGTTGAATTTAATGGCCATTTAGAAAGAGAAGCTTTCATTCCCTAGACTTTGCAGAATTAAAGCCATACTTAGGTTATTTTGTTCTACCTTGCAATTATTTTTCTCTGTTTCTTCTGAGTACAGGCTAACAACAGCCCCTCTCCTGAGCTACACAAATGACACAAATGATTTCTAGACCTGCAAAGGAAGCAGTTGGCTGGATGCCATGTGCACTGAAGGATTAAACCTTACACTGAAAAACAGAGAATAGTGGAAGTAGTTCAGGGAAGCGCTGAGATAGATTAACCTGGGCTGTGACACTGATCTGATCAGGTGAGAGCAGAACATCTTTCGGGAAGTTCAGCTCTTCCCTTCCCACTCAGGGCCAGGATTACCTGGGAACAAGTTTTGGTTTTCTTCTCCCAGCTGTTCACTTTTTCTGTCCCCTTGTTTGTGTGAACTGAGAGGTCCAATACCCAGATGGACACTGGCTTCAAGGGCTGAATCATGAAAGAGGTTTAGGATACGCTCATGCCTTGGATATCGCCTCAGACTTACCCTGCCAGCTTTTGCATCTAACCTGATATCTCCCATCAGATCCCATTTGCTCTTGGCTCTCAGTCTAGCTGGTGGCAAGAGGCTCTTTGTGGTGGTGACTCACAGCAGGAGCCTGAGTCTTTGGGTTTATTCTTTGATTTGTACTCCGGAGGCGTCTGCCTGTCCCCATTGGCTGCAGAGGGAATTATGGCTGTAATAAGGATGGAGTTTTAGAAACTTAGGGATGACCAGTACGGAATGAAGTCCAGATGTGGTTTTAAATGAGGCATTTCCCACCTCAGCCAACAGCCAGGCGTGAGGGTGAGCATGGGGGGAGGATGGAAGGATGGGGTGGAAGAGCACCGGTGCTACATGCAATGGGGTGGACCTGGCCAAAATCAGACTGTGCCCAGTCTGAAAGACTGGGAGACTTAAATGACTTTAAACACTTAAATGCTCAGAATCTTAAGATGATGCCCAATAAGCTTCTGTTCTTTCTTCCTCCACCTCTCTTTGTTTATATTAATAATAAATGTCTTCATGGAAAAGGTTTTTTAGGAGGTAACTTGTGCCTCTGTGAGAACATTATTTTAAGTATGAAAAAGGTATTCAGCAGCAGATGTGTGTCACAGTGCAAGTGGTTTGGTTAATGGTTCTTGGCGTAGCAACACCTCAGGGAAAGAAATGCTGTGTGATCAGGACCTTGGGATGCTTCCAGATAATACTGGAAATAAAAGCCAGTGCAATTTTGTCTGTCTCCATAGTTTTTGCTCCAGCTCTGGCCATTTCCCCCTCATTTCCTGGATCCGAAAAGGAACAGGGAAAACATGCCAAAGGCTGCACTTCCTGCGAATTACTTGGGCAGAAGCTGAGTGTGTTCAATTTTGAGATAATTATAAATCTATTTAGGAAACCAAAGAAGCCACAATGTATTTTTACAGCAGAGTATTTTCTACTCAACACAGATGAAAACCAGATAAACATAGCAATAAAAGAAATATTTAGCCTTCTCGTGGGCAGTCCTCAGTATCCCGTAAAAGCAATGCATTTAACCTTTACAAGATTTAAAGATAACATTCTCTTATTAGATGATGATAATTAGTCATCAAATGCAGAACAGAGCGTGTAGCAAAATGAACCCCCAATTATTTCACTCCTGTGGATTGATCTCTCCTTTCATGAGCTAATCACCAACCACTTTGGTAACGTGGCCAACATATTAACAGTTCCTCAGCATTCTCTAAGAGCCTTGCATCATTGTAAAAGCCTTTTTGAAGTGAACAAAACTTGGTGGCTTGCATCTTACCTTTCCGTCGTTAAACACCGTGCCCACCTCAGCACCTGAACCCTGATGTACTTGCACCAACACAGTCTACAGATGGGAAAGTAATTGAGAGAGCAAAACTGGGTGAACTCACCTACAATGGGCTACATTTACATTTGCAATGTAAATACTGGCTCTGTGGTACATGTTTCCAGCTGTGATAAGGGGAAGGGAAGCAGTTTGAAGGCAGTAAGTGAAAGAGGGAGATGCAAGTACCACTATACAACTCCGCAAATGCCAGTTAGGAGAATGAGAGGAATGTTCTGTGGTTTTGTGTTGGTTTGTGGTTTAATTACCAGAGGTGTTGAACTCGGTGCTGGTGACAGCTGTGCCCTTCTTGTCTGGGTGAGGTAGTTACTGGCAGATAAACACTTTGCTCTCTGGCAGCCTCTTCGCTTAGAGACACAGGTCCATCGTGATCCCGGGCATGTTCCACTGCTGAGGTCCAGGTGGTCCGTGATGCCCTCATGTGCCAGCCCCAGGAGTGGGCTTTGTAGACTCATGGAATGGTTTGTGTTGGAAGGGACCTTAAAGCTCACCCAGCTCCAACCCCTGCCCCGGGCAGGGACACCTTCCACTAGGACAGGTTGCTCCAAGCCCCTGTGTCCAAGCTGGCCTTGAACACTGCCAGGGATGGGGCATCCCGGCTGTCCCCAGCAGGCAGGTGTCGCATCCCTGGGGAGCTGTGTGGGCTCCCTGCGGATAAATAATGACCAGAACACAGCTTTGTTGTTCCTGACTTGGCTCGGTTCTGAGGGGAAGGGGAGCTGCTGGAGTTGGCACTGTGTGAGCAGCAGGAGTTGTACCCGAGCCAAGGGGTGACACAGCCTCCAGTGTTCCCCTTTGGCTCCTGCCGAGACCCAGCCTGTGTTCACACTCCCCTCTTCACACTCCAATCATTCTCCAGGCTCCCCATCGAATCTGGGGTATAACCAGGATTTAAAATACAATTTACTCCTCATTCCAATGGAATTAAAGAAACACTGTGAGTGTTGTGCAGTAAAGCCACAGCTGTGCACCACGTCTGCTTGGAACATGAGAGTGAATAAAATGAAATATGAGGTTTATTGATCTTGTCTGCACCACATTGTTATTCACACAGAAAGAAATTCACCCTTAGGCACAGGACAAACAGTAGACTTGGGAAAAACATCTCAGTTGAATCTTGTATGTGTAGGGGAAAAAGAAATGCAGGTTTGAATCAGCTGGAAGTAGTTGTGAATTCATGTTGCATTTGTCAAAGTGATTCAGCACGCAAAAACCCCAAACCATTTATCAGAAAGTCAAAATGTTCACTATTGATGCTCATTAAATGCAACATCTACATTTTAACACCTGTATAATAACTTCTTTTTTAATATTAGTAAGATTTACTTTAAAAATAATACTGAACTCTGAAAAATGAACCAGTATTTTGCTAGATTAAAAACCAACAAAAGACAAATCTTGGAAACAAATTTGAGGGGACATTTTAATTTTGAAAAGAAACCTAACATTTTTCAGGTTGACTCAAAATCTTTTCCCTGCTCCCTTGGTTTAGCCCATGGAAAAATCAGTTCCTCCAGGTCTGCCAAGCTGGAACATGGTGCTTGTGTGCTGGGTCTTGGGCACAAGCCTGCCTGATGTAACCTTTCTGTATCTGGGCTTGTCTTTCACTTGGCTTTCTAAGCTTCTCCTAAGTGTGATGAAAGAAGAAGTGACTCTCGGGGCCTTGGGGTGCTGCTGCACAAACTGGTACTTTGCTGAGTGCATTGAGGCTACACAAGTATGTGAGCACATTCGTGTAGTCTCAGTGAATAAAAGAATCGGGATGGAGGGTGCGGATGAGTTGTTAGTAGACTTACATCAGTGTTTGCCAGAGCAGAGCCAGGTTTAAAGGAAGTCTGTAATAATTAATGTACATTATTAAATAATACACATCTCAGTGAAGCTGGTGGCTCTCCTGCCTGCAACAGTTCTGCCTTGTACCTTGTATGTTCAATAGCTGACAATGTTCCCCTCTGTTCCCTGATCTTGCATTGAGGTGGTGTTCTGCAGAGGCAGGCACTGATGCCAACGCTGCTGTCTCACAAAGAGCCAAGGGGAAGGAAAACCTCTTCAGGCATCAATCCTGGCCTGGGGTCCTTGGGATAGCCCTGGGGAGGGGCACTGGGCAGTGGTGGAGGGGTTGGTTGGGCTTTGCTACCTCCTGAGAGTAACAAGGTCTCCCATAAGCATCCCCATGGCGTGGCCTTGACCACAGGGTTGGTCTGACCCGAGCTGCCACTCCTGCAGCACCTCCATGTCCTGGTGACCTCGAAACTCCTTAACTTCACCTGCTGGCTGGGGCACACCACAGAATGAGGTGTTTGTACTGGCGAGACAGTGGAATCACAGCCCTCAAAAAAGATGATGTGATCCTAAAGGGAAGAGAGTGGGGAAGTGTGGAGATAAACTAAGACAGCTAGGGATTTATTCTAGGAAATCTATCACATTTGTCTGGGATCTGCTGAATTGGAGTCTAATCAGCTGTTAGAGACTATTTTTCCAGCATCTCCTCTATCATGTACTTTGTTCATTTTTTTTCCATCAACCATATACGGCCTCCATGTCAAAACATCATTTTACCATTATTGTCTATTTCCAGGATGTCTTTTATTATCCTGATCTCATTTTGCAGCCCAGAAACTGGCACAGAGCTGGCTCTATTCCCTTAGATTTATGAAAGACTGCAGCAAGAGGGAACAGCCTTTCTCCTCCTCCTCGACTGGTCCCACTCGTGCAGGCCAAGGCACTGGGTACCAAAACTAACCAGCCTGGGTAAATCCATCTTGGCCTGGTGTCCTCAGCACCTGGACTTGCTCCTGTGTGCAAAAAGCTGCGGTAGATGCTTTAAAGCCAATAATAAAAAATAATCTGAATTACACATGAAGATATGATGAGATCAAATTTGCTTCATAGAATCATGGAATGGTTTGGATTGGAAGGGGCCTCAAAGCTCATCCAGCTCCAACCCCCTGCCACGGGCAGGGACACCTTCCACTAGAGCAGGTTGCTCCAAGCCCCTGTGTCCAACCTGGCCTTGAACACTGCCAGGGATGGGGCAGCCACAGCTTCTCTGGGCACCCTGTGCCAGCACCTCAGCACCCTCACAGGGAAGAGCTTCTGCCTCAGAGCTCATCTCAATCTCCCCTCTGGCAGGTTCAAGCCATTCCCCTTGTCCTGTCCCTCCATCCCTTGTCCAAAGCCCCTCTCCAGGTTTCTTGCTGGCCCCGTTAAGTCCTGAGCCCCCTCTGCAGAGCCTGGCAGATGTGCTATCCCAGCCTTCCATGCATTTAATGCATCTTTTGCAGTTTAGGCCTTTAAGATTTTAAAACCAGCTACAGCCAAACAGAAGGGGAATGTTTGAAGGGTGTCCTGCCTTAGAAATCACCTAAACATTCTAGTTAACCTGCCTCTGCTTTGCTCTACATATGATTATTTAGGTTTTAATCTATCAAAGAGATGCAGTTTTGAGGTTCTGGCCAGCTAATTCCCTACCCTGGAATTTACACATCATAATAAAAAGCATTTAAGCCTCTGGGGAAATGAGTTTAGCTCCTTCAATTGCTGAATAATTAAGGGTGACCCTTGTCAAAGATGTGGTATGTGCCATATATCATTGTTTTACCTGTCTGGTTGGCAGCATTTTGCAGGCATTTTAGAGCTCTTATTATATGTTGCTTTTCATTTAGATGCAATTTCTTTTGTAATGAGGCAGAACTTATTTTCCAGCCCCTACAGGTGGCTTTGTCAGCTCTCCCAATTGCGCGTGAAGAGACAGGTTCCCAGTTGATCTCTCAATTAGGGCTTGGTTGATACTGGATGAATGAGGATTCACCCGGCTTGGACACAGCCTTGTCTATTTGTGGGCCATGGTTTTAGGAGAAAGACACACATTAGAAAGCAGAGCTCCTCTCTTTGGTGTGGCTTTTTCCCCTTGCTTGCACAGGCTGCTGCTTGATGGCTTAAGCCATGAATGCAGAAACTTAAAAGCAAAGATTCAGGTGTAAATCTAGAGCAAATTATGTCAGGACATTAGCACAGCAGTAGTTGGATCTTCTTATGCAGCTTATCAAAGAGGTGAGATTTCAGGATGTGGATCAAGGCTTCCAAAACAGGCGTGTTGGTTGCTTCGGTCCTGCGGAGTTCCTGGTGTTTGCTCTGGAAGCCCATGTCATACCCCTGAGCACACCTTTGTTTTACTTATTGAGGTAACGTTGCCATAAACCACCACTGGAGTCTGACTTCAGGCATTGCAGTTGGTGGATCTTTTGCTTCAGGTCCCATCACTTCCCCTGTGACACGTCCCTGTGTTCAGGTGCTCACAAAAGCTGCTTCCAGCTCAGCAGATCTTTCTTATTAGACAAGGCTTCACTGACCTGTGGCAGCAGATTGCAATGGCCTCGTTCCTGATACTTGTATTTTTGGTTACAGAATACATTTTGAGGAAAGAGCCTCCTCTGGGGAAAGGCAGAAGGTGGCACTGAGCTTCTGAGGGATGACCTAGAGACGTTGTGCCTGCTGATGTTCAGCCTGCAAAAGAGAAGGCTCCTTATGGGGAGACCTTAGAGCAGCTCCAGTGCCTAAAGGGGCTGCAAGAAACCTGGAGAGGGGCTTTGGACAAGGGCATGTAGGGACAGGCCAAGGGGAATGGCTTGAACCTGCCAGAGGGGTGATTGGAGCAGGACCTGTTGCCTTAGATGTCCAGGTTATGACAGGTCTGGCTGCAGGGCTGTGCTCAGCTGCTCTCCTGATACCTGATGGCCAAGGGCTCCATCCCAAGTTCTGCACTGGAAAAACAAAGTGGAATTTGTGCCTACAGCTCCCACAGGTGCTGTCCGGGGGGTTACCTTCACCTTTATGTAGAAGGGGAGAAAAACAGTGATCTCAATTACACATAAGCCACCAGTGTACACAGAAGCCTGATCTGGTTTAAGCAGGCGATTAACTCGGGCTTATTGACCACAGCCCAAGTGCCTAATGGAAGAAGCCTGGAAACTGCTCCAAAAGTTCTTTCCTGCTAAATCAAAAGCTCTCGCTGAGATATGGGAGGTTAATTTGCAAAGATGGTCAGAAAGTTTAAGAGCAATTTAATTCTTTTGAATATGTATTTGTCACTATAGTCTGATGTTGTGCAGGGAATTGCCACAGTCCCGGAATAGACCTGCTGTCTCATCTTACTCCTGCCATGGGTACAGTGGGTTTTATGTGCAGCAATTCATTTGGTGGCAGGCTTCAAGTATCAGCTTTACAGCAAAAATCAATGTGAGGTTATAGGCCCAGTCTGAGTCTCTGTCACTTTGACTCAGCACACACGAGACTGAATTCCTGCTTCCACCAGGGCTCGTTCCCATGCAGAGACCCAGCTATGGGAGGCTGTGCCGTGACCTTGGCTGTGTTGAGAGTGGGGAGACAAGATGAGATGGAGCCACCCCATTCTCTGGCTGTACTTTCCTTGTATCAGAACTTCCCTGGCTGCAGCCTGTTTTCCTCTCTGTGAAAATGACCTCTCCTGACTTCTTCAGCCACTCTCCAGATCTTTAAGCAACAATAACGGCTGCTCTGGAGATGGGTCACCTCTTCTAACCTGATGGAAAAGTTTATCTGCTGATGCAAACACATGTCCACAGAAATGAAATCTCTGCTATGAATCATGTGGAAAGCGTGGGAGCAGGCTGGGTGAGTTCCTTAATTTCTCCACAAGATCTTGCTTTCCATTAGTTCTCCATAGCTAGTTTCTTAATTTCTCACACCATTTCTCTGCATTAAAAATCTTTAATTTCACTGCTTTAAATAGGGGCAGCACTTGTTATTGCTCTTGGGTTGTGCTGGCAGCACCTTGTAAAGTGGTGTTTCAAGGGGCAATTCCGTGTGTGCTGGATGTGTGTAACTGCCATTGCTCTTCAGTTTTTGGAGGTATGCTGTTTAATATCAAAATGTTTGAATTAGCTTGTTACATGATACCACCAATGGACTGGCATATCCATTAATAATATTATGAGCTTTCCTAGGGAGCTGTAACCTCTTTGGTATACATGAATTCAGTAATAACTGTAATTATTATGAAGTTAATATAAAACATGATGTCTCACTCTGCCAATTCAAGGGCAATAACTGTGAAAAACAGCTTTTCTTCTGATTGCACATTACTCGCGCTTCCCTCGGTTACGAAGCAGCTCTTGGGTTTAGAGGGACGAGGCAGCAGGATGAGAAGGTTGGAGAGTGATGATTTCCCTTTCCCAGCGCTGGGCAATGCGGGGGACTTGTAGTGCTCCCCCAAACCTTCCTGGCTGTACACTGGGGGCTCCAGCAGCCCCCGAGAGCCCTGCTTCTGGCTGATGACGCTGTCCTGGTTGCAGCCCAGGCATGGTTTGGGAGGCCCCTGGCATGGAACAGCATCCTGCCTGACTCAGGAGGCTGGCAGTGAAAGCAGTCCCATCTCTCGAGCACATGTGTGTGTATCAGGTGCTTGTGGCATCAGAGTTGTGTTCATCTGCCTTTTATGCCTCCAGCGTTGTTCTTTAAATTCAGAACTTCAAATACACAATTTCTGTCAAAGTCGAGGAGTCTGGAGTATGTGGATGGTGGAAACCCCTTGCAACTATGGGGGTTGGATTAGATGATCTTTAAAGGTCCCTTCCAACCCAAACTATTCGGTGATTCTGTGACCTTGCTGGAGGGAGGACCCAGCCTGACCCTTTCACTGCAGCTGGGGTGCCTGCAAGCTTCAGCCTGCGGGCTCTGACTGCAGCTCTGCCCTCCCTCTATTGCCCATTAAAATACCCCCATGGAATCTATTTGTCTTCTAGTGCAGCTGATGAAAAACAGTTCTGTCACGATTTCCTTGTGATTCTCTGCCAATGGCATCACTGTGGTGGTGCGGGGTCAGAGCCCAGGAGGACGGAGGAATCCTTCCATGGGATCTGCCTGCCTTTTGGGCGATGCCCATCTTCAGATGCGTCACCACAATGTGCTGCTTGGCTCTTTCCCAGCAGACTGAGCTGAAGTAAACTTGATAATGAAAAGAGCCTTGATGTTCACCTGCTCCTGCTCATACTGGAGGGAAAAAAATAGAAACTTTCTTATTCAAATGAGTTGCTGGTTCCATTCAATCTGCCAAAATGCTGACGGATGCAGAGCTTCACAACAGGCTACAGCGAGCCCGGCTGCACCTCTGGGCTCCATCTCTGCAGGTCACACAGTCAACGCTCTGCTCCGCTTTTAGTTCAAAATGCTGAGCACAAACATTTGATTCATCAGATCTTTCTAATGAAAGCTAAAAATAGCAGCTTAAAATCCTCAATCATATATAATTAGTCCTGCATTTATTTTTCAACAGCTGTTCTTTCCCTGTTGCTTTTGAACAGAAAAGTGTTGAATAGTGTCTCTGTCTGCACGAGCTGGAGAGGAGGGAGGGAACCTGCAGGACTTCAGCTTTCCCACGGGAATGCTTTATGAAGGCTCTGCAGTGATTCCTCGCAGCACCTTTGCTCCAGCCTCTATGGGCATGTTTTCTTTCCCATGGACAAAGGCTGAATTCCCAGAGAGTTTTCATTTGAAAGTTTCAGAGGCGTAAGAGGTTAGTATGAGGAAATCCATTTCTCCTGCCTGGAGGCACTGAGGGAGTTAAGATTGCCACAAGATGATGGATCAGCAGAATTTTCCCTAGGAGATCAGTTGAACAGGGATTATAGAACAGTCACAATATATTTATCCAAAGAAAAGAACAAATAAATTCCTCCTCCCACTATCAGAACTGATTGCAAATTAGGTAAATCTATTTTCCTTTAAAAGAATAATAACCATATATCAGACTTCCAGAATCTATATCCCTGAGGGCTCACAAAATGTATAGTATTAATCTTGGCTACAGGAATAGCACAGATCTTCTATGTTAATTATTGCGCATCTTATTTGCCCGTTATATCTGGGCTGTTCTGGCACAGAAGTCTGTTAGATAAGCTGGGAGGTGAATCAGGGAGTTTGTGGTGATTCAGGTTTGGATCATCTGGAGGAAAACATCCAGAGGCACAGACAAGGGCCTGAGGGAGGGTCAAGAAGGGCTTAGGAAGTCCCCTTTACACTGGAAGTGAGGGTTTGCTGCTGCCTGGCAGGGGGGGAACAGGGGCTGCACAAAACTGTGATCATTTCCTCTCCTTCCCTTCTGTTGTGGATTTCCTCAAGCGAATTAGAGGCTGCATCCACTGTCACAGCAGAATGGCAGAACAAAACCACTTCTGCAAAAGCAAAGATGCAGTTAGAGAGTTGGGACATATCCTTTGCTTGCAAAGAAAGTGCCAAGGTTTTCAGGCTGTTGTTTCGTCCTTTCCTGGGTGTTAAATTATTCCCAGTTTCCATACTGTAAATTTACAATAGGATGGTGACTGCAATGAATTGAAATATCTATGCTTAAAAGCTTGTGGAGGCCTCAGCTTGCCCTTCTCAGTCCAGCTGCTGCAGCTGGGGAGGAGGAGGAACTCAAACCCAGAGCCTTCCTCCTCACTGCCTGCCCGCTCCCAGCACAGCCATCACTCAGGTCTGGCTCTGTGCTGCTGTCTGTGTATCTGTTGCATCTCTTCCTCCATACAGACATCTGAGCTGAAGCTGAGCCTGGGACCAGAGAGGTTTACAGTTCAGTGCAGACCTGTTTTTCCAGAGCTCTGAGAAAATAGGTGTTTTTCCCCAAACCATGGGGTTTGTTCCTAATTCCGGTGACAATTATGTGACAGTGAGGTGTGTTCGTTGCACTTTATCTTTTCTGTGCAGCTCTTTTATAATGAAGAGCTGGATTTCAGTAAAAGCAGATGGGTATTTCATGCAGAAGCTCTGCCACTAAGGTCTGAAATGTTTAAAGCTGATTGCTTAGTAATGGTTCTGGCAAAAACAAGAGAGCGGAATGTACAAAACACCAGCATGAGCCTGACTTGATTCCACTGCCCATGAATGTTTTAACCTCATTTATCCTCTAGGTACAGAACCATTTTACATTTGTGCACTTAAAGGATTAAATAAAATAAATGGAGATGGTTATTACTGCCCAGCAAAGCTAATGTTCAAAACCACAGCGCTTTGTTGCAGCTGGAGTCGTATTTGAGCTGTTTCCATGCTCTACAAGCCTTCTGAAAAGGGGATGATGTATCATACAATCTCCAGCTCTCTGCTACTAATGAGAAGCCTCTTGGCAATATGCTCTTTACGGTCCCTTCTCAAGCAATAACTAGTACACTCATGCTCCCCTTTTTCAGTGTCAAAATGAGATGTAAACTGCGTGACACACACAAGCACTGCTGCACAGTCTGCAGATGGCTCCAGGATTCCTCAAGTGTTGGATGGATGTAAAGTGTAGGGAATCTCTCTGTTATTCTTACATATATTGCTCACTTCAGCTATGGGTGGAAATACCAAATCACAGAATCCCAGGTTGAAAATGACCTTAGGGATCATCTGCTCCAGCCTTTCAAGGCAGAGCATGACTAGACTAGATGCCCCAGCACCCTAAACAGCTGAATCTTAGCAGTAACCAGTGTTGGGGAACCACTTCCCTGGGGCCTTGTGTAAACTTTCCTCTTGTGTCCAGTCTGAATCTCCCCAGGAGTAACTTCTGCCCATCACCCCTTATCTTCTCCATAGGACTCCTTGCCAAAAGGAGTCTCTGTTGTCTTTGTAGCCACCCTTTAAATACTGGAACATGGTGATAATGTCACCCCTGAACCTCTTTCTCCCCAGGCTGAACAAGCCCAGCCATCTCAGCCTTCCCTCACAGAGCAGACAACTGCTCATTGCAGTTCCACATGAATAGTTACAAAGCCGTTATTTGTGGGCACGAAACAACCCGGTTTAGGTCTCAGAGGCTGTCTCCAGGTTTAAACTTGCCTCCATTTGGAAGGTTTGAAGTCCGGAAGGTGATGGTTGACTGTATTTTAGTGGTTCCTCACAGCCTGCTGCACTGTAAGGGAAGAATTCATTCCATTGACTTCATGAGCTTTGAGCCTGGCATTGCCCATGCTGAAGAGCTGCTCTGCAGGGCAGGGAGCATCACGCCAGGCTGGGCACTCTGTGTAGGATGCAGGCAGAGCACACTGTGCTCTGCAAGAGCTACTTGAAACAGAAACCTGCTCGTAGCAGCCTGGATTCCTTTAGTGCTTCCTGGGGGTAGGATGCTTCCTTTGTTATTGTTCCTGTGTGATTCAGAGCTTTCCTAAATGGAGCAGAGAGAGGGGAGACATGGTTGTCAAACCCCTTCTAGTGCTGCTTTTCCATCTGCTGCCTCGGATGCTTAAGATGTGCAGTGTGAGCCCTCTCTCGGGTGTACCTAATGCATCTAGATCCCTTTGCTGGATTAATGGCATTATTTTCCTCCGGCTGTGAAGTACTCGGGGCTTACATTGTGACAGGATTCGGGCACTCGGTTGTCAGTCTGAGGTGCTGGATGTCCATTTTCAAAAGGCTGGTTTGCAACCGCATGGGGAGAAAAGAACAATAAAATAGGAGAACTTATTTAATGGCAAGAAAACACACCACCCCCTGCCAGCACCTTCAGCCACTGCTTCCTGCAGAAAGCCTTTCCTGGGAGCACTGAAGTGCTGGGACTCTCTGGGACTTGGTTCTCAGGGTGCCCAGAGAAGCTGTGGCTGCCCCATCCCTGGCAGTGTTCAAGGCCAGCTTGGACACAGGGGCTTGGAGCAACCTGCTCTAGTGGAAGGTGTCCCTGCCTGTGGCAGGGGTTGGAGCTGGGTGAGCTTTAAGGTCCCTCTAACCCAAACCAGTCTGGGATTCTATGACTTGCCTTTGAGGTTGCCATTTCTCCCAACCAGCAGAAGTCGTGCTGATGTTCACCCCATGATTTGAGCCATGGGAATGTCTAGAAACCTCCAACACCCCATCCCGAGGGCAGGCACCGGTGCAGCCTCCTCTATCCAAGGAGCTCAGAGCTTCCCTGGGGAGGGTCCTGTCCTCCCTTCCCTCCTGCAGCTCGGGGTCTCCCCACATCAGCACACACAGCAGCAGGTGCTTTCCTCGCCTCTCTTGGCATCCTGGGACAAAAACTCAACCTGTAACTGTCCTGACTTTAAAAAAGAATCCCATTACAATGATGAGGAATTTACAGACATGCTTTTTGCTTTGTATTTTTCTAATATGTATTTTAATACTCATCTTTTTTTCTTAGCTGCCTTTCTGAACACTGTGAAATACAAGGTAGTTTTCCTCTGTGAAATAACACTATACATTTAGCCGGGGGCACTATTTCTACAGCAGAGTAAACATACAAGAACATACACTTTTGCCTGTTCTTCGGGGCATGCAGGTCTCAGCCATTGCTGGAGGCAGGGTGGTAATCAAGTGGGAAGAAAGCAAGTCCTCAGCCCCTTCCAGGCCATGTATGTCCCTGAAGGGGACAGCTAATGTTGTATTTTCAAAACTAGGAAGTTATTATTTTGGTTGCATTTACAAAGTGAATTGTTTGGAGCTGTGCTTTGCAAATAATGCAAAACAGGGATGGGAAGTGAGAAGCTGTGTGTGCTCTGGAGCACTCGATAGACAGTTGTCACAGTAACTGCTCAGTTTTGCCTCTGTTTGGTTATTCTGTTAGAGCTAAAGGGAAAGAAACCAACCAAACAAAGGAATTGTAGATTGATCTCAAGTTTGGCAGCACCGTTTCTATTACAAACACCCGGGCAGCACCCTGGTGCCAGCGTGGCAGGAGATGCTGGCACTGCACAACCTGGTGTGCTGAAGCTATGTGCTGAAGGAGATCAACGGAGAAAATGGTTCTTTCCTATCTGCTTTAAATTGCAAATAAAATCCTGTAGTCATTAAATCAGTTCTAACAGCAGAAAAGTCATTTTAAAAGAAAATCCTGATCCTGCCAATCTTAATTTATGCATATACCCCATGGTGCCATTGACACAACTAGAAACCCATATCTGCTGGAGGAATGTTTGGAGAATCAATCGTGCTTAATATTTAGACTTTGAACAATGAGAAAACACTTAAAGGTTTGTGTATTTATGACTTTCATTCTCTTTCCATTCCCCAATGATTCTTTGTCTTTTCCAAACAAGATTTCTTTGGCAAGCAGTGGCAAGATGCTCAAGTCTCAAAAGCAATTACAACTCATATAATCCCTGACTGGTTTGATTTGGAAGGGACCTTAATGCTCCTCCAGTTCCAACCCCTGCCCCGGGCAGGGACACCTTCCACCGGAGGAGGTTGCTCCAAGCC
>NW_009938559.1:22969-76945 GCF_000696875.1 Nestor notabilis
GCCTCAGCATCCTCACAGGGAAGAGCTTCTGCCTCAGAGCTCATCTCAATCTCCCCTCTGGCAGGTTCAAGCCATTCCCCTTGTCCTGTCCCTATATCCCTTGTCAAAAGCCCCTCTCCAGGTTTGTTGTAGAGTCCTGAATCAGAGTTGTTTTGAACTGGGCATTCAAGTAGCAAAGAATTTCTCTGCTTGGTCATCTCTGGGATAACACAGTGGGGGTTTCATGTGTTTGGTGGGTTGGTCACTCCGCTGTTCCCTGCAGTGCTGGAAGCAGGGCAGCAGAAGCTGGTGCATGGAAAGGAGCAGCTGGGGGGGACACCAGTTTCTTGTTGGCAGAGGGCATGGGACTGGGGGAACCCAGCCTCTCTGCAGGGCTGGCTCCAGCCTTGTGCAAGTCAGGCTTATGCTCAGCACTGGGACCACTTGAGCATGATGCTCACCCTGCGCCCAGTCAGAGCTGTCTGTTGGTTCCACAAGTCTCCATGAGGTTCATCATATTAATGCAGTGTCTGACAAGATCCTCAAACATAATTACACGTATTAAAAACATTGAGTTCTCCCCAGTAGCAATTTAGGAAAGAAACTCGATTTATTTATTTAACTGTGATTTCTTGTCTGTTATTATAATGAGTTGGAAAGACTGAAAACCTGCTAATTAAAACTCATAACACTTCTGAGCAACGCAGAGGAGCAACAAACTTACATATTGCAAAGCAAATACTGATAGAACCTTCCAAAAAGAGAAATTGAAGGGAAAAATGCTATTGCCCTGGAAAGCAAGTCTCTCCTTGTGCTTTTCCTATGAGAAAATTATGGGAAAATTATAACATATTATCCTTGATATATTGAAATCTTAGAGCCAGGGTAGAACCGTAACAATGGGATGTTGGCTCCAATTTGACTGTCTTCATTGGCAAAGGAACAAGGTGAGGAGCTTGAGGAGGATGTAAATGCAGAGCTATCAGTGGCAGCGCTCTGCCTTGGCAGGCGCAAGTACACACGTGAGGGAGCAGCAGAGAATTAGGTCTTTCGTGTGTTTCTTTGATGTCTCCCACTCAACCTCGAAATGTTTCTCCTGCGACTGTAGAAGCAAGGTAATAACATGTACCTGTGCTGTGACTTTACAGCAAAACATTCCATTTAAAACCCAGCAATACCTTGGGAAGTGGCAAACACAGAAACCTCCATGTGTCCCACTCCTGTGCAGGTGGCTGGTGGCATTCTTTGTACTAGGATGGGTGTTATGTGAAACACCAAAGGTTTGGTTGGAGTGAAGCTGTGCCTGAGCTGTGTGGCAGAGCTCACGTTAAGTGCTGTTAACCAGTATTGTCAAGGGCTAAATGATTGTTCTGTGATTTATTAAGGTTCTCACACAGTTCACATCTCTCTGCTCTTTATTTTAAGGAAGTCTGATGGAAAGCTTATGACCTTGGGAGATAGGAAAGAGGCGAGTACTTCCCTGGGATGGGGATGGATGGGCAGGGTGCTGCCTGCTCCCAGCTAGTGCTGCGTACCCCTGCTGCAGGCTGGTCTCTGGGGAGGACATGCTGCACCAAGCTCTTGGTACCCAGCCATCCCCACCAGCATTCCCAGTGATCAGCACACTTTTGGGATGGGCTGGCATCACCTGTGGGTGTTGGGGTGATAACCCCCTCCCAGCACTTATAAAAACAACCTGTGCTGGTGGGAGGATGGTTGTGGTTCTTGAGGAGTGTGGATGGGTTTCTCCACCAAGGATTGTTTAAGGTACTTCTGAACTTTAATGAGGTTTCATGAATTTTTATTTCCATTCTTAAAACATGAGCAACGCATCTTCCAAGTGTTTCTTTGCTTGGTAGTAGAAGTTTGCAGGAAGGTGTTAGGTTTAACCCTTATGTTGGCTTGAATAAAATTGGGTATTGCTGTGGAAGCAGGGGCACAATGTGTGCTGGAGCTCTGTGCCAGCCAGGAGCTGACTCAAAGGAATGGTGCCAGGCTGCCTGAGAACAGCCCTCAGTTTCCCTTCCAGGTGACTGCATGTTAGTGCAGAGCTGCTGTGCCTTTGGGAGGCTTTAGAAATAGCAGATAAATCTCTGGTGCTCTGCTGGGAGAGAAAGAGGTGGCTGAAGTGCAAAAGGAGGTGATATATGGGGCTGGTTGGGTATCAGCCTCCCAGGAGACTATCAAGCTCAATTCATTCAGCTATAGTGCACCTATAAATGTTTCTATCCATAATGTGCTTGTTCAGGCTAAGTGTATTTATATCTCATGGAAGGTGAATAGTAAGGGACTTTCTGCTGTGTGTGTGAAGGGGGGTGGCTGGGTACCAGCCTGTGAGGCACAGGCGAAGGGGCTGCCTTTCACTCTCCCTGTCTGGAGCCTCTCCCTATACCCTAGTGAGTGCCCAGTTCTTCTGCAGGGACCAGGCAGTTTAAATGCAGCCCCTGCAGTACAGTTCTATAGTGCCCTCCCCAGAGACTTAACGTTCATGGCCAGAACTGTTCCTGTTCTGGAGACTGTGCCAGGGCTGTCGGGGAAGGCAAAAGAGTAACACAAAAGGCAGCAACCAACACAAGGGGGACATGGAGCTGTTGGAGTGAGTCCAGAGGAGGCCACAGAGATGCTGCGAGGGCTGGAGCAGCTCTGCTCTGGAGCCAGGCTGAGAGAGCTGGGCTGGGGCAGCTGGAGAAGAGAAGGCTCCTGAAGGGGACACCTTAGAGCAGCCTAAAGGGGTGACAAGAAAGCAGACTGGCCAGGACACACATCCCTCCTGCGTTGCCCTGGTCAGGTATCCTTGAATGGCTGAAGGTCCATGGGCAGCTAGAGCAGCACTGCGAAAAGCATTTGCTAGTTCTATGTTTTACATCTCCAATGGCTCACTTCTGGAAGCACGTCCCTGCCCGTTGAATTTCATCTCCCAGCCAGAGTACAGAAGCATGTGAATGTGCCCTATGCCCCCTGCCTCTCCTGCGCCTCCTCCCCAAACTGTTGTCTCCATGAGGTTAAACTTCAGTGTAGTTAAAACAACAAAGAAAACCAATAACATGACTCTGTACTCAACAGGAGGGGCTCGTGAGTTGTGGGTGAGATGAGGACCCTGTGCCTGGTGTCCTTCTAGGTCAGGAAGGAAAAAACCCCAACTCCTTGCAAGGAGCAGTACTGGCCTTATAAGTTTGTCATTCCTCATCAAATACACGTTACTTTAAGCAACTAATGTCAGATCAAGATCAAGCAGTGCTCTAGTTTAAACTTTATGCCTTTCCCTGTAATAATTACTGTTCAACTCAGTGCATTATAGAGGCCTTTGACTTTCCTTTCAAACAGGCATTACTGACTGGTGCCAAAGACAGTGACTAAAATGAAAAATCTTTGATCTAGCTCAATATCACAACTTCTTTTTTTAGTATATTAACATAATCTCTGTACTGAAGTTAATCTGTGGTGTGGCTGCAGTGTGTTGAAGATTATATGTATTAGCATTCAAGATGATGACTTTTTAAAGCAGTAGCAATTCTTACTTGTTAAACAGCTCCTATTTCAGCAGTATATCTATTTTGCCCTACAAAATATCCTCAGGAGAAGTTCAGGAGACATTTGCAGAGAAATTGTCCTTATTTCTTTGGATAGAACCAGTTGTAGGTACAACTGTGCCAGCTGCTGACATCTGGCAGGTCTGAGCATACCTCGGTTCAGTGGGGACCAGACACATTAGGCTGGGACAAGGACAGGATTTCTGACCATTTTGTCCTTTATTCCAGCCCTGGGCACTGACTTTGACCCTGCAGCAAGACTTCAAAGCTCCCAGCTCCTGACTAAGGCAACTTTGTAGTGGCTGCAAAGTATCCTAAAAATGTGGGGTTTTTTAGAGAGGATGATAAATTAAATGTGCTGCATTGCTGGGGCATGATGAACCTGCTGGAGTGTGTTCCTGAGTTTCCCATAGGGAAATGGTTGGACAGGGCTTGTAGCAACCTGCTCTAGTGGAAGGTATCCCTGCCCCTGCCAGCGGGTTGGAACTGAATGAGCTTTAAGCTCTCTTCCAACCCAAACCATTCCATGATCTCTGCTGGTGCTGGAAACTGGCTTTCTTCCTCCCTGAAACTGTTGGGTTTTTTCATGGAGTAGTGTGTGCATCTCACCTGCTGTAGGGTAGTGACCAAAACTGACCTAAAGAACACGTGGGGGTTTTAGTCCCTCAGTGTGGCACTGAAAGCTGTTCCACAGCCCTGTTTTTCAATGGTCCTCATCACAAAGTTCTCTTGGCCATTGATGCTGCCTGTAGCTCAATGAGGTTTTGCTTTGAGCCTCTGGGATGCTGGTGGGCTCTGAGTCTGGGCTTGTCATCACCTGTGTCCCCTTCAAAATGAGCTTCAGCTGGAAAAGCATCCCTGTTGTCGATTTATTTTGTGAAGGAAAAACCTCTTGTAGGGCACCCACCTTGCACTGGACTCCTTTTCCTCTGTGATGTCACTTGAGTCAGAAGTATTCACCCACTTGCAGAGGCCTGGAGATCTTGTTTTGCAATGAAAAATTGCATTAGCAGGAGCAAAAATGTCTGTTTTACATAAAACATCTGAACATGTCTCATTTTTGGCTTTTTGTTTGCCTTTTCAGCTAACAAAATAAGCAAAATCTATATTGAAAAGGTCAGTATTTTCCAACAGATTCATTAAAAGAGACTGTAACTGACAGCTGATGCTATTAGCAAGAATATATATCTCTTACTTAAAATATTTCCATCCTAAAACGTCTGTTCTATAAGTCTATTAATACACAGTTCATTAAACTAGAAACAACAATATAATTGGGAAACAACAACAATTCATTAGTCTTAATGGGATTTAATAAAGTTTCTAAGCAAGGATTCTTCAGAGAATTAATTACAATATCCTCATCAGGAAAAAATCCCAATCCAGTTCATCACTCAGATACTATTTCTCCAGTTCATGAGCTGTGGAGCATCATCAATTCTCTGGACATCCCCCCTGGAAGCATGGGATTTCCCCAAGCCGGTGGGAATGCGGGATGCTGAGGCTGGACAGCTTAGAAGTGAATTTATCTTTGTTTTTAAAAATGGAATTCCAAGGGAAAGCAACATTCTTAATAGTTTTCCAGATGCAGATGTGCTGGATTAAGGTTTAAGGAAGGCTGTTGCTGATCCGTGGGTATCAGGGAAAGCAAATCCCACCTCTTCTGTTGGTGCTGCTGCTGCCATCCCCATGAACACCCAGTTCTTAATCCAGCAAAAGTTGTAAATGAGACTGTCTGAGGTTTATAGTCCTTATCAAGACCCATTGTTTCTCATCAGGGATTTTCACCCATGCCTGGCTTTTCTGTAGACACTTTCTTATTAATTAAACAGCAGCTTTCTGCAGGCAGTGATTGAACTATCGAGTAACACCTGCTACAACACAGGGGACAAAAGGGAAAAGATGTATTATTTTTAATGTAAATGGCTTCAATTCAGACATATTTGATCAAATTCAACTGGCAATTAAATTATAAATGAATCAAGTGAAAGGGTCAGTAATATAACAAATTATACTGTCAGTGTCATCTTTAAGTGAATCAGTGTTTTAAAAATGAAAGGAGAACTGCAAGTGTTAACTACTGTGAGCTGTTAAAAGTCAGGAGCAAGGATTTTTAGAGGAGAGAAAAGAAAATCACTATTGTTTCTATACTTCACCTGCAAAATATGCCAAAAGGAGCATTAATTCTTGCTGTCATAAGAGTGATTATTGCTGTGTCATAACTAGCAGGAGGGATGGTGTAAATGGGGGGAGCACCAGGGGTTTTGCTCCTCTCAGTGTGGTCTGGAGCTCCCAGTGATGGGGGAATGTGAATGAATCTGTTCTTCAGTTTGTGATGTGCTCTCTGGGTGTAATCCAGCATCCACATAGGGTGACAGCACAGTCCCACGTCTCTCTCCTTGGAGCCAGCCCTGATTTTCACTCTTGGGGAAACTACCAGGTGGTTGGTTGTGATGGGAAGTTATAAAATAAAGACCTTTTTGGACCAAAATGAATTATCCCTGTTTGCAGTGATGGGCATTCCAAGGGATGCTGCTGCTGCTGCAGGTTTTGCTGAGCTGGGGAAGGAGCTGGTTGCACCCCAGGGCTCGGCTGGGTGCTGAGCTGCTCTGGGTGCTTGTGCACCCACCTTGGTGGCTATGAGAGCCTGGCATGGCAATAATGAGGAGGGGAAAGAGATGTGCATGAGCAGGGAGCACTGGAAACCACCACTGTGATCTCTGGGGGCCAGTTTATCCTGGGAGCACTCAATGACTTGCATACTGCAAGTAAATCTGTAAATCGATAAATATAATATGTAGAAATTCCAGCTACATCTGCCTGATTTAAGCCTGGTTTATGTTCGTTATAAACTGATTTTTGAAGTAGCCCCTGCTGAAGTTTCCAAGCAGAGCGATAGAGATCTGCCTTTTCCTCCGGTGGCTGATGTGCATCTGTGAGGGGTTTTGTAAGAACATGTTGAAATCCACATTGACATCCTTGACTGAAAGGACAACCCACCTTATCAGTCTGACTCCAACTCGCTGTATCAGATGCTTTAAGGGGTACAGAAGAGGTACATTTACCACAGACTTGCATTAGACAGCTTCACCTCTCCCTGCTCAGGGTAGTAGTGCTGCACCTCGCTACGGTCTTTGGAGTAATTTGGTGCTATAGTTGTATAATGACTTTATACCTTCTGTGAAATCCTGGGCTATTCACTCCCTTGTGTAGCATATCTGTCTATCTCCTGTAGCGGGGCTTGCTTTCTGCTTGTTTCCTGATTTTCTCTTTTTACCTTCCTGCTGCCATGTCACTGGGCTGAAAAGATTAATAAAGAATGATTAAGCACTGGAGAGAATATTTTACAGTGATAGATTTAAGGAGCTCAGGCTGTTTATCTTATCAAAAAGAAGCTCGTAACTTAATTCCAGTGGATAAGTACCTTCATAGGGAGGAAGCTCCAGGTACTTAAAGGCTTTTTCTTCAGAAAAAGGCACAAAAAGACCCAATAGCTTTAAGCTGAAGTCAGAAAAATCTAATTAAGGATAGAAATTTTGAACTTTGAGGGTCATTAACTACTGGGAAAATTTGGCTCTCTGCTCCCTTCCCTGGAAGTCTCCAGATCTGATGCTTTCCTGAATGCCGTGGTCTGCTGGCACTCATCAGTACAGAGGCAAGCACTTAACTGTTACCTCCTGGGCATCCCATAAAGCAACCCAAACTAATTTTACTCTTTGGAACCACAGATATCCCACATTCTTTCTGAGATTCTTTACCTGGTCTATAACAAGCAGGGGTTGATCTGGGAGCTGGATCATTGACTGATGCAGGCTTGGAGGGACCAGCGAGGAGCTGGAGTCTTGGTTCAAAGCAGTGTTACTTTCTGGGGTGGTTCTCTGCATCTGGACCTGCCAACTCACCCCGGTTCAGAATCTGGTTTGTGTGCTGGGGAGATCTTGGAATACCAGTGGCATAAGGGAGAAGGAGCCAGCGAGCCCCAGCAACGTTCCCATCACGAGGCAGTGATGTTGGAGGATGCAGCTGCCAGCATCCCACAGTAAGCTTTGCGTTTTTAAAGGTTACTGACTCAGCCTCTGCAAGCTGGGAAAGCAGCTTAAAAGTACATAGAGACACTAATTGGTCATCTGAACTTTGCCTGGGGTGCCCAGGGCTGGGCTCTGAGTCCTGCTGACCCAGTGCAGCTGGACTTAAAAGAGGTTCCAGTGAAGATGAGCCAACAAGGAGGAGGAAGGCCAGTTGCTTTGGACAGGGCTTTCCAGTGCGTTTGGGCAAAGTGGTTCTGCCCCTTGCTTGATGGTGCAGGAGAACACATGTGTGGAAACATTCCCTTCTCCCCCAGTTCCTCTGCTCAGTCCTACTCTGGTTTTAGGCCTGGGAGATAAGCAGGGATGTTTCTGCACTCTCGTCTCTTTCTGTTCTTGCAGAAGTAGGTTTATGGAGCAAGGGTTGGGGTGGGAGGAGCAGATAATGGACAGATACGCAACAGCAGCTTTCTCTAAGTGACTGACTGCAAGTGGTTGTGGTGGCATCTTGTCCTCTTCCTCTCCTGTGGTCTTACATGAAGCCATTTAGTTATTGAGACACCAAACACAAACCTGAACTGCTTGGACACAGAAACAGATAAAACTGTGCCTGCAATTACCCAGTGTCTGGATAAAACCACGGGTAAAATGACGGAAGCTCAGGTGTACAAGGGCTAAAATCACACCATTGCTCTTCACCCAGAGAACGTGGTAACTATTACGGAGTTATTTGTGAGTGATAGTGTGTAATTTTTGCAACAACTAACCTACAGTAACAGGGTTTTGCCAAGTCTTTATCAATTGGAGCCAGAGCAGGATGTTGCCATGGAGATGGGAAATAGCTGGGTGGTATTTTTTATTTCTGCAAATATGTTGTTGCAAAACACAACCAGGGAAAGAAAAGGAGCTGCGATGTCTGTGGGAAACAAGAACTTCAGGTTTGGGTGTCACACAGAGGCAAAACCAGTTCTCTTGGACTGGGGCGGTCGGGGGTATCCTGTTAAGCATGAACCTCAGGGCTGGGCTCTGTGGAGCAGGCTTGGATTTAGAAAGGGTCTCGGGATGCTGCAGTCCCCAGTGAAGTTACTGAGTTAGAAATGAAAGCAGGAGATTTTCCTGTGACTGAAAATCCAAGGTCTATGTAAATCCAAGGTCACCAGAACCACTTTAGTGGCTGCTGCTTATCATTTAATGAAGATAAAAAAGAGCAATTAGGTTTAGGCTGGCAATTTGGCACATTAGCATTAATCTTCAATGAAATCAGACGGTGTTTGTGTTTTGTGTAAGCTCAGCAAACCTATCATTTTATTACTAGAAGCAGAAGCCATAATTACTCTTCTATTTGACGGAATTTGTGGGTGATTTCATTGACAGCTCCCCATGTTATTAAAGCATACAAGTCATTTACTTAAGGGAAACTTTAACATTGAGCATGTATTTAACTTTATGTCCCTTCCTACCCAGCAAATGGCAGGATTTCGGGTGATCTCCGTGGGAAATTTCAGTATCAAGGCACCAAAGGACCATGTGGTGCATGACCTGCACATGTGGCAGCAGAATATGCCTCAGCTCTCAGGTTTCATCTCCAAATACCATCACTTTGTCACTGGAACTCCTCAGGAAGGTTTTCAGGACCTAATGTTCTAAGGAAAAGTGTATTTCAGGTTGTTTTTTCAATTCGGGTGTAGCTACAAAATCCTACAATTCCCAAATATTAATTTTTTAAATAAGGTTGTAAATTTGAGAGGATTCTATGATATTTGGGGAGAAATAAAGCCAGAAGCCTTCGTTTCTGGATCTGCGTTAGAATGAGCTGTAAACTGCTTTCTGAGCCTGAGGGAGGAGTGATGGGATGTGTCCTTACTGTCATTGCTTGATTTTCAGTGTTTATCTGTAAACTTGCATGATTTTGCTGGCAAGTGAGGGAGGAGAGAGGAGCACCATAAGTCCGGCAATGCTAGAATATGAGGGGAAGAAGATTCAGAGAAAACCCTGGCACAGGCTGTCCAGAGAGGTGGTGGATGCACCATCCCTGGAGACACTCAAGGCCAGGCTGGATGTAGGGCTGGACAACCTGATCTAGTTGAAGATGCCCCTGTTCATGGCAGGGGGTTGGACTAGATGAGCTTTGAAGGTCCCTTCCAGCCCAAACTATTCTGATTCTGTGATTCTGAAGGCCAGAAGGCAAAAGAGAGAAAGCAATTTGGCCAAATGTGTTTGGTTTGCTACTCCTGGAGCGATACCTACTTCACCTCCAGCATCCAGTAATGACAGATCTGGGAAAGCCGTGGTGCCTTGCTCCCCTGGATGCACTGCAGTGCTAACAGCAGTTACACGTGCAAGGATGGGCCTGCCCTTGGCTTTGACTTATTCTTCAGTTTGGATCCTAAGTACTGGCATCATCCTGAAGGGACCTGTGCCTGCTGTTTGTTTAGCAATGCAAAGAATGTTTTATGCTTTTATCAGACACAAAGAATGAATTTGAAATACATCAGGAAGTGGCCCTGACTTGCGGCTGGGTTATACTGATGGCTTGCACAGATTGCAGTTGACATTCACGACTACTTCCAGCATTTAATGACTTAGCTTTAATAAGTTTTTATTTCTTTTTATTAAAAATATCCCACAAGACCCCCGGGTTTATTACAGGGCTGGGTTAGGGGTATACAAGGCATTTCTAAACTCATAGCAACACCATGTTAAATATTCATAAGTGCAGCTACCATTTGCTGTTGATAAGGACATTGATTTTCTCTGGAAGCACAAGAATTATTTGTGGCATTTATTGTCTGCTGGGATGCTTTTACATAGAAGTTTGGGAAAATATTAAGCATTGCGCATGTTTTTGAGCTTATTACAGCACGGAAAATAAAACCTGAACTATAACTTAGTTAAATAGTGTTTCTCAGGACTGGACTTAGTAATGCAAAGGAAATTGTAAGCCAGGAGCAAACCTTGCAAGCGCATAGCAGCCAGCGAGGCTGCCTGGTTTATGCAGAACCCATGACTCCTACATTTGTACTTTGGTTTTGCACATCCATATTCTATAAGAAAGCCTGAAACAGGATGAAGCACTCCCCTGGAGACCCTGAGAGCCACCAGAGGAAATGATGAGCCATAGTGCTAAATGCACTTCTGGCAAACAATCCCCTGCTGTGATGGTGATGGGAACCTGTATGATACAGGCTGCTCTGGGTGTCCCTCAGTACCTCACTCCAATACCTACTAGTTCAGTTTCAGCGTGGCAGCTGAGATAGGCCATGAACAATGGTGGTGGGTACCAAAAGAGGTGTTTCTAGAGGATGTGTGTTGGTTTGGGAGCTCTGTCTCCACTGCGGCAGCTGGGAGCGAGGGTTTAATCCTGCACAGCCCCTCGCTGTGCTCTCCCCAGGTCCCCAGCCTCCTGCCTGCTTCTTTGCAAAGATCTGTGCTGGAATTTAAACTGAATTAAACGGCACTTAAAATTTGAGATGGAATAAGGGTAATTAGCCAGAGCCTGGATCAGAGTGAGAGCTTGAAATGGTGCCTGATCCATTGCCTCTGTAACGCCCCGTGCCCTGCAGGGCTCGCCAGCCTGAGCCCTCGTGTCTTTCCTTTGGCTGCTGGAGCTTTGCTCTCCATTGGGAAAGAACACGTTTCCCTTTCTCCAACCCGCCTACATTGCCTGCTAATGCAGAAACTGCTGAGCCCGCAGCGGTGTGGGAGCGGGTGTGCAGAGGGTTATTGCTTTAGCATTAATGGTGTTCCTTGCAAATCATAGGGTGCCGTGAGCATTCTCCCTGATCCCAACCTTTTGCTTATGCTTTGCTGCAAGGTCAGACCTGGTGGAAATGTTCTCCCCAAGCTGGGGCAGCACAGCCGCACGGTTCTTTTCTCTCCCTGGCAGGGAAGTTGAGCTGGTTTCTGGAAGGAAAAGCTGCTCTTCTCTCACTGCAGCACTTTCTTTCCAGAGATTTCAATGTGTCTGAAAGCAGAGTGGACCATTGCATCACCCCTGCACCCCAGTCCCCGAGTTCTCATCCACTGATGCCGCTGGTGCTGTCCCCCTGACTTGGTGATGGTAAGGACCGGGGTGCTTGTGGCAGGGGACAGGCTGATGTGCAGCCACGTGTCTGCCAGTGCCTGTCCCTGCGGTGAAAAGCCCAACTGAGGGTCCTTTGGCTGTTCCTGATTTGCAGCTCAGGTCAAACATGGGATCAGGTGAGCAATATGCCTGTTCCTCAGACACCAGCTCAGCCAAGGTGTTGCCCTTTACTCCTTGCTTCCTTGTGAAAAGCAGCAAGAAGTTAGGAAGTATCCAGGGAATATCCACTGAATTATCCACCTCATTTAGCTCTGATTAGCTGCTGCTGCGTTTGGGTTGGCAGCCCAGGGCTGCCTCCTGCCAGGATGACTTGCAGAAGGTGCCTGGTGTTTCCCGTTAGCTGCAAGACTTCACCTTAGCCCAACCTCGGGAAAGGTTGCAGTGGTTACGCTGAAACATCTGCTCTGGCTTTAGAGGTATTATACTGATAAACTCTGTAAGAAGGGTCAATAGAAAAGCCAAAAATCCCTGTTTGAATGTGCCCACACTCTGAGTGTATTTTCCATGCAGAGGAACAGTTTGTTCCTGAAGGAAGTGCACAGAGCTTTATGATGTGGTCTAATATTACTGAGAAGCACTTACTCTTGCTGTTGTTAGTCTATTGGAGTGAGACCTGGGAAGGAAATGAGAGCCACAGGGGAATGAAAGCAAACCACAAACCATCTCTCTGCTCTCCTGCTCGAGTCTGCTTGGGTTGTTTTTCATGAAGAACCTTGTTCTATGGACAACTGCTCACGGCAGCAGAGCCGGGGGATTTCACTAGGATGGGAGAGAGAATAACAAGTGTTTGCTTCACATCCGGCAAAACCCTGGGGAGTTAATCCTTATAAATAATCTAGGTACTGTCAGCTCCTGTCTCTTCCTTTCTGCTGTGGGTAAGGGTAGGGAATGTCAGAGGGAACGAGCACTGAGCCCATCCAGTCTTGGCTTTGGAGGTGGGAGGAGACACAGGGAAGTCTTTGGCATATACACACCTCTTCAATGCACCTAAAAAGGCAGCTGTTCACTTAAAGTACATCTGCTTGGGTTTGTTTTCATCAGTCCTGGAAAAGCTTATACTGATTGTGTGAGATCTTTGGCTCTTTGCAGCAGAAGCACTGGCCACAAAGCCATCTCATACATGGGAAGCCCCAGCTGGGAGCTGTTTTCACTGTGTCTGGAGAGGAGCTGTCTTGATCTTCTATTTCATGGGCATACCCCCCTCTGTTGCTTTCCCTACCGAAGGCAATTCCTTGCTGCAGAACCTCTCACTGCTATTCCTGTGCCCATGGCAGGGTCCCCCACTGCATCTCCTAGTACTCTCCTGCCCCTCGCCTGTGCCATCCTGGCAGAGGCAATAAACCAGCCACCATGCTGCCCCATGAGATGTCACTGAGCAGCACCACAGAGTGTGTCAGCAAACTGAATGGTTCCCCTATGGCCAGTGCATCTGCTCAGGCTTCTCAAGCATGAATAGATGAGTGTGATGCTTCCCTGGGCCTTGACTCCATGGGGCTCTATGAGTGTGCTTCCTGGAGGAAACATCTCCTCCTTCCCCTGCCATGCAGTAATCAAAGCACTCTCCTCTGTACTTGCAGAGAAAGCATGGACACGGGAGCTATAAGAAGCTCAAGTTGTCATAGTGGAAGATGAAAGTACAGCACCCAGAGTCAGAAATTCCTGGCTTATAAAATGACATGTTGTGTCTAGGTGGAGGATGAGTTTGAGGTTAAGAAGTTGTTTATTCATTATTTCTGTTTAAAGTCTCTTTGGTGGCTCTTGCTTTTGAATTTGGGCTTCATAAGTTTGAAATGCTTATTCTAGGGAGAAAAGAGGACCAAAGGAGACAGGAAAGTTTTCAAAAGCAGATCTTGCCACCTTTCAAATGGATGTTTTACTGTGGTTGGAGTAGTCACTGGCTGCTCATACTCAGATCTCTGAAGATGGGGTAAAGATAGAAGTGATGGTTATGAGGATGCTGATTCAAGCGTGCAGCTTTCCGTCACCAAAGGAAGGCACAGGCTGTTGCAGAGGAGGCTTTGCTCTGTGCTGCAGCTGCATGTGCTGCACAAGCCCAGGAAGCAGCTTTTGGTGAGGGGCTCCAGAGGGTCTGGGCAGTGCACGGGCTTGTGCAGTTTATTCCCTGCCCTGGAATCACTTTGTTTTCCATTTGATAACAACATTGCCTCTGTCAGAAAAGTTCATGGGCCTCTTTTGTTGAAAGGTGACTAGTTGCTCTATGCCAGTGAACTGGAAACCCCCAAATGGGTTATTTCTGTTCTCTCCTTGCTATCTGCTCCCAACACTCATGTGTGCAAGACTTGGGAAACAAGCTTGGTCTTTTTGCCCTTTTGTATCCATCCCACTTGCAAAGGCAATTCCTCCAGAATGACTCTTAATTTATTAAAGGCATTACGAATCCTTTTCCTAAACCAAAAAGAGCCAAGAGAAATCTGCCAAAAGCATCTGCTCCTGCTGACATGAGCTGACTGAACAGGTCCTTCCCAGGCAGGGAATGCTTTCCCCATCACAACACAGCTGATTTGTCATGTCCCTTTGAGTGGGAATGAGCTGGTACATGAACAAATGAATGGCAGTGTTAGGGTTTGCCCACTTATGAACCTTAAAGCAATGGTTTTTCTTTATTTCCTTTATAACCTCATACAAGTTGCCCATAACTCTCATAATTGTGCAAAGAAATACTGGTAATTTTGGATTTTTTTTGTTGTTGTTCTTGTTTAAACACTTGCAGAATTATCAGGGGGATCTTTCACCACAACCCAAGCCTATGGCCCAGCTCATTCTCATAGAAGCTTTCTATAAAGATCAGAAAAACAAGCTGATCTAGAAAAAAGGGTACGTGAACATATTCCATAAAACTAACAGATGGGTAGTGGAAAAAACTCCATTTAGATCCTGCTTGGAGGATGGTGGGTAATTCTCTGGACTTGTGAGAATCTATTCTGTGTTCTAAATGAGCAATCTCACCTACAGACAGGCAGAGCAAAGAGGACCCTGGCTGTAACCGAGATGTGATGACTTGTTCACAGAGGCAGTGACTATAGGATTATGTACTTTTCTATGCAATTCCTTGTGAGGGAGCCCAGCTGCATGTGGTGATGGTGGGTCCTCCCCAAGGTGCTGCTTGGGGAGCAGACGGAAGAGCTGCCTCCTCCCTGGGACACGTTTGCTCAATTAGTTTGCTTGTTTCTACTGCTTCAGATCCTGTGCTAAAATAACGTTGGAGTTTTAACATACTCTTCTCCTCCTTGGCTAGGAGGTTGCTGGAGCTTTGCATGGAAGATGCGCACGGTTAACCCACAAGGACAAGGCAGTGGCAGTTCTTTGTTCGGGTGCAACATCCTCACATTATGCCCTTGGTTCCGCCTGTGCAACTGCACTAAAGGGTAATGGGGTTGCACAGATGTAAGCGAGGAAATAACTTGGCTTGCACACTCACTTTATTGCTGGTGGTGATGAATAAACTGCTGAGCCTGCAGGGCTCAGCACTTCCCTCTGCAGTTTATTCCTTCTGGAAATGGAGAAGGGATTCGGGGTGAGCTCCTGAACCTCCCTGGGGAAAGGCAGCGTGGTCCCTCTCACCACCTTGGTGAGGTGAGCCAGGTATCCCTGCTACCGGGACAGGCTGCCTCAGCCGCTGTCCCATCCCTGCCCATCCCTGGGCATGTCGTCGGCACACATAGCCCCTTTCCTGGGCTCCTGTTTGCAGTGGGACAGGGGGAGATTTAGTATTTAAAGGGTAATTAAATCTTCGTGATCTAACACAGTGCTTTGGCTGTGGTGTGGCAAGCTCAGTGTCGTCTTTACTGGAACAAAGCTGGTCTCTGTTGGGGAAAAAAGGAGCAGAGAGAGAGGAAAAGGAAAACAGTCTTTGCTAGAGGGGTCTCAGACCATTTTACAGGCTGCTGAAAACACTTGTGCCATCTTCATGGAATCACAGAATGCTGCTGCTGCAACAAAGGACACGAGGGTTCTGGGCTCAAGTGCTCACTGCCAGGTCATGGGGAGCTTCTTGTCATCCAGCACCCCCACGTCCTTCTCAGGACTGCTCTCAGTCTGTTTTCCACCCAGTTTTCCACCCAGTTTGTGTTTGAGACTGCCCCGACCCACATGCAGCACCTTGCGCATCCCCTTGCATCATCCCTGCCTGCTCCTGTGCCTTAGGAGCCCCAGGGGTGACCAGGAGGTCCACAGGGTCACAGCCTCGGCAGGGTGGGATGGAGCTGGGACCAGAGGGGTTTGCTTTGGGGCTGTCAGGAGCTCACTGTGACTACACCAGTGTTGTTCCCAAAGCTGGTGCTTGCAGGTGTCACCGTTTCATCTTTTGTATAAACATCCCTTGCAAGAAGTTGATGTATTGGATACAAAACCAGGGTCTGAATTGAGACAGTCCAGTTATCACTTAGGCTTGCACTAGGAGCATGCCAAGCCAGTACAAAGCTGAAGGAGGAAGAAAGGCTTTGGAGTGTTTTGGGGGGGTTTGTGGGATTTTTTCCCCCCTAGTTGCAGTGACAAATGAAGTGTCATGAGCAGATCATTAGATCCTTCCTGTGGGTATGTCTCATTTAGGTTTTAATGTATGGAAGTAGGTGCTTAGCTCTGGGTGTATGGACAAAAATACTTCACAGTCCTGGGCAACAATGAGTGTCTTGCTCCCCTTTTCCTCCTGATGTTGCAGCTATTCTAGATATGCGAGTTCTTTTTATGTGTCTCTTTCTTCTTGGTTATTTCAAGTTTCAGCAAAGACACTTCTGCTGTGAGGAATGTCATCTCTGCTTTTCTGCTGCTCTTTCTACCTTGAGACCTCTCAGCATCCCACTTTCCTATTCATGAGATGCTGGATTTTCCTGATTCCTCCTCTTGGTACCACTCTTATGTCAGGAACTGCTGGGATTACAGCATCTCACAGGAAAACACTCCAGGGAAGGAAGGAAAACATCAAGAATAGGCCAGGTGCTTAATTTTGCAGCAGTTAAAAGTGCAGGTTGATTTTCTTGTTCAGGTATTTCAGTTGCTTGCATTTGTTTATCCTAATTCTTCATTGCTTTTTGTCATTTCTTTAAAGCTGACAGTCTTAATGCTGCCTGTGTTTCCACCTCCAAAGACTTCTGTGAGTCTAAGAGGTGGACAAATGTGGATAAGCCCCATCAGGCTGAGGGTGGCTGGACCCAGAGGCTGAGCTGGGGTCTGGGTGGGATGTCCCAGATGTTACAAGGGTGTCTGTGCAAAGCTATAAACCTTGAGGATTAAAGTACATGTCTTAGAATCTGTGCTGTGTAGCACATCAGCTACTTATAGGGGCTAATACTGTATGGTTTTACACTAGCTAAACCAGAAGTTGATGGCCCTCTCCCCTAGAGCAAGAGCAGCTCTGCTGGAGCTTCCTAATGTCACTTCTGCAAATGGAACTTCAGGTTTCAAAGTCACTTCAGGGTCTTCGAATACACCACGCTGCTTTCATAAGTGTCTGTCATCATTTCTATCCATCAGGGGTGTTACTCACACCCTGACCTGCGGTGTGCCTGTGCACAGATCCGAGGCTGGATCCTCACTGCAGAGCTGGAGCATTGCTCTGTATGCAGGGACTAGCTCTAAACCCAGGGGGAGGAAATCAGATTTTGGCTGTTTTTCCTTTCTCTGTTATTTACAGCTTTTCTTTTTCCAGAAATAACTCTTGAGTATGCATTAGGAGAGTGTGAAATACATGATAGCTACTGTTATGGCAATAAAAGGCAGGTAGGGTCAGAATGCAACTTTGAACATCTTTCTTCATGAAAAAATAACACCTTTCCATCATGGACTTTGCAGAGAAAATTCCCGAAGCCTTGGTTTTTCTGATGTTACAATAGATTCATAGTGTTTATCTTTAAAAAGGCTGGAGGAGCAGCAACAATCCTGTTAATAACTGGAAACTTCAGGGAATGGATTTCTTGGGCTTTTTAGAAGCAAAAAGGAGAGCCCAAACTGTGGCAATCACAACATCTGTGGTTTGGGGAGCACACACAGGCAGATGGGTGGCTCTGCCCCCCGCCTCTGAGTCCTTCTGCACTGCACAGAACCCTCCTGAGCCCTGCAGCTGGATGCTGGGGGTATTGTGGTGTTATTTCTAATGCTATAATTTGTCAGCTGAGAGCTAATTTTTCATGGATTTTATTTAAATGCCAAGTAATTAATTATTCCAGGTGCACCACAGAGAGGGATTTAATAACTTTTTTCTGATGTTGCACTAGTTTTCTGGAACCACAATCTCTAATCCACTTTGTAAATCTCTTCTATCTAATCAACTAGTAGATGAATTAATACAGAATTACAACTCATTAGCACATGATGCATCGATGTCTAATAACTCTGCTTTCTTATTTGGAAGAAAGTAGGTTATGCTGCTACTGAGTTAGTGCATTCAGTTTCAGTGCTTTTTGTCATAAGCATTAAGCGCTTCTTAAAATATGTGTTAATTAAGAGATTACACCCACATCAACATTAAAGCATTAGAGTTACTCTAATTACAGAATAGATTCTGATTTCTTCAACCATGACATAACACTAAAGAGTCCCATTGCTTTGGTTTCAGTGGGATGACTCACACAATGAAAAGCCACTTACCAAGACACAGGGCACCATAATAAAACAGTGGGATTGGAGAGCTGCTCCGAGGCTCCTTGGTCTGGCTCAAGAGGGATGGTGGGGTACTTCCCTCTATGGGAGGATTTCCTTCATTTGGAGGAGAGGACAGAAGAGAGGGATGTTAGAATCAGAATCCTAGAATGGTTTGGGTTGAAGGGAGCTTAAAGCTCATCCAGTTCCAATCCTTGCCACGGGCAGGGACACCTTCCACTAGAGCAGGTTGCTCCAAGCCCCTGTGTCCAACCTGGCCTTGAACACTGCCAGGGATGGGGCAAGCCCCTGTGCCCACCCGGGCCTTGAACACTGCGGGGGAGGGGCCAGCCACAGCTTCTCTGGGTACCCTGTGCCAGCGCCTCAGCACCCTCACAGGGAAGATTTTTTTTCCCCATAGATAGGTATAGAACATATGAACTATTATCAGTTCTATGATTGAATCCACATTTCTCAAAAATATGGACTGAAGGATGTGGTACCACTCTCAAGAGATGCTTTAAAACAATTAATTAAACTATGGAGCTTGGTTTTGGTCTAGTGGAAAATACTAAGTTTTGAGAATTATGTCTTTGTAGCTGCATCACATTAATACTAATTACAGACACCAAAGTACTTAAAAGTCCTTTATTAAGTGTTTTAGTTTAGTTTAACCTGACTAGTATTTTCTCATCTCTGCACAGTCTGATGAGTGCAGCTCAGGTAGCAAAGTGGCACCATTTTATTTCATGCCATATTACTACAAAGACAAACAACATTGAAACCTTCTGTCTGGTACTGACTTGTCAACACAAGTTCAAAGCAAGCTTCATTTATATAGGATCAACTTATCCCATTAAGCAGTTTACCTTTGACAGCAATGAGGGTGATTATAAGAAGCAGAAATGCCTGTAAGGTATAAGTTTAACAAAGTTCGTAATGGACTGAAGGAGTATCAACCAAATTATTAAGCATATGCCACAAGAAGTAGTTAATGAAGACTGTCCATCCATCTCTCTCCTGCTCAGATGTTGTTGTTTGCTTCAAGTTTACATCTATACAAGCAAACCTACTTTCAGAAGGTCTTGATGTCTTTGTAGGCACCTGAGCAGGAGCCTCTTGAGCCTCCCCAAGGCCATGGCACAGATGTCCATCCAGGGACACCTCTTCAGGGTGCTGGAGCTGTGGGACATCTGACATGAGGGAATCTGTAGCAGAGGCCATCAGGTGTTCCTCTAGGTCTCCCTATGCAGGGCAAAGGGACGCCACAGACCAAGGGACAGAAGTATATGAGGTAGAAAATCTATTTCTTTCCTTTAACAACCAGCCTGCTACTTTTAGTATCTGTTTATAGACATGTTGTCCATGAATCCCCCTAATTCCTTTTTCATGCTGTAGCTTCGCAGCCTCCCCTGGCAGCAGTTTCCAGTTCACTACCTGCTCTAACAACCAAGCTGAAACCAGACAACTCAAGAACCCTCCCTTTTATCAGTTTTAAATATCCTGCCTGCTGGCTTCAGTGAGTTCTATTTTTGAGGGATTTGAATAACAGCTCTGCTTTGACCTTCTCTTCTGCCTTTTGGATTTTGCAAATCTCAGTTGTGTTCCTCTTGAGCCTCAAGAACGTGGGTCCCATTCACATTAATATCGTTAAGAAAGAAGTGCATTATGCACATTCATTACTCTGCTTTGCACTGATGGGCAGGAGGCAAGTGCCTGGCTGGCTCCACTGCGTGAAGAATGGAGCTAAAAAGGCCAGTTAACACTGTGGCCCTGAGCATTTATGCTACAAACGCATCAAAACATGTGTTAGTTTTAATTATCCCCACAGCCTCGCAGAATCCGTTCCCTGGTCAATTAACTTAATTACTTTTTGGATAATTATTTCCCTCAATGGTGCACTGGCTCCAGAATGTGGTGGTGGTTTTGCTGCAGAACTGAAACAGGAGAGACTTTGCTTTGAATAATACACAGAACGCAGCAGTAAAATACACATTGATAACATGGGCACCTGAATTAATGACATCCCTTTGGAGTCAAATGGAACAGTTCTTCCTCTGGATGCCAGAGTTAAAAAGCACCTTGTGGCAGCAGTAGAATTGCTCAAAACATGTTAAAAAGGTCTCTTTTCCCCTCTGCAGCCTGCTCTGCATTGGAGTCTGGCCTGAAATTCAGGGAAGGGTTTAGCTGAGCTGCAGAGGGATGTGAGCATGCACCTAAGTGGGGGGGGCTTTCTGAGGACAAGGGCATGGTAGCTGGGTCTTGCAATCAGGGTAAAGACAACAGCTTGTCTGCAAATACTAACTGAGAAGGTGAACTTGTGCTGGTGTCAGTCTCAACACCCTCACAAGAGTGGGGGATACGAAATCTGGAATTTACTAACATCATTATAAATCCAAGTATTTCCCAACTTTGATCTGTTGGCTGAGATGGGGACGATGGAGCCATCATTAGCAAACAGCTGGGCTGAGAGAGAGTATTTTCCAAGTGATCTGTTGAAGTAATTTGGTCTTAAGTGAAAGTAGTTATAACTCTGTGAACCTCACTTTGGTCCCTGTACCACAGATCAGGGAATGGCATTAAAACATTTAACTTAAAACCTCTCCTGGAGCAACCGTTGTGTCTGGTCAGGTAATGGTGTCTTCATCAGCTTCATCATGTCTGCAGAGGGGAACTGCAGGAGCTACAGATATGCACAAAATTGAGGAAAAACAACTTGTGCCCACCCAAAAAGAAAATTTTATAGAAATGCAAATAAGTGTCAGAGGGAAAGTTTGCCAGTTATTTGGAGGAGAAGGTGCCAATAAACAGGGCTGTTTCAGTTCCAAATCTGCCTCCCAGCTCTCAGGGTGTTAACAGAATAAGGAGGCGATGCCCAGCGAGAGTCTAAATATTGACAGGAAGAAGAAGAGGAGGTTACTGGAGGTTTCTTAAGGATGCCAGCAAACGGCTGCCTCTCGCAGTTCCTGACACGCTCCATGTCATCCTGTACAAGGAAGCTGGAGAAGGGCTTTGGACAAGATCCTGTAGGGACAGAACAAGGGGGAATGGCTTTAACTTGCCAGAGGGGAGACTGAGATGAGCTCTTGGGCAGAAGCTCTTCCCTGTGAGGGTGCTGAGGCGCTGGCACAGGGGGCCCAGAGAAGCTGTGGCTGCCCCATCCCTGGCAGTGTTCAAGGCCAGGTTGGACACAGGGGCTTGGAGCAACCTGCTCTAGTGGAAGCTGTCCCTGCGCATGGCAGGGATTGGAGCTGGATGAGCTTTAAGGTCCCTCTAACCCAAACCTGTCTGGGATTTTATGCTCAATTTTCTCAACATATTCATCTGTTCAGACAGCTTCTTTCTCCAATACTCGTTAATAACCACATTGACTCCTGAGCTTGCCTCCTGGTTTGATCTGCTGGTTTTGAGAGCACCTGGCTCTATATGGTTTAAGTTTGACAATTCCCTCATGACTTCAATGCTCTCTGGTGTCAGCAATGTCTGACTCCAGCCACACCTCATCTCTGCAACATCTTTGGGTTTCCAGGCTTCCGCTCACATCAGAGCTACATCTCCTGCTGACAAGCAGAAAGCCCTCCTGTAGGGATTTGAAATGCCAGGGAAGAGCAATAGTTTTTGAGGTATTGCTAATTGAACTAGGAATGGAAATACCAGGGTAAGAACCTTAGTTGAAAGCTAATGATTTGTAGGTTTCTGGTTTAGTTTTGCAAAATCAAGAGACTCATAAGGCTTTGGAGAAGTATAGAAGCTCTCAGGGTCTTGTCAGACCTTCAGCTCAGTCATTATACTACCTTGTTTTGTTCATTTTTACTAACACATCAGTGATAAACTACTTGACTTATTGCTATTCTTCATATGTCTGAAGTGCTTATATGTTCTAGTCACATTTATCCTCACTTGGGATACTGGTGGCTAAGAGCTACAGTTTCTGGGGTGGCAACAACTGAACCATGGATGGGGGGTTCTTAGCTTGAGCAGATAATTGCAGCCTCAAACAGCTTTACCCTTTCTTACCTGGAACATCTGTCTACTCGAAGAACACCTAAAGGATTGCTGATACAAAAAGCACATAAACTCATGTAAGTGGATTGCCTCTCTGGGGCAGGTATGTATTCTGGGGTGCAAACTAAGATATCTTTGTGTAGCTTTTATGTATAACTTTACAGGGATTTAAAGCCTTTGGTCAAGTAGATGAGTTGGGTAATTGAGGTGATTTACTCAGGTGCACAGCTCTTCAGTTCAGTCTTTGATATAAACAAGGTAATAAATCCAGTGCATGGGGACGTGTCTATTAAAAGCCAAAGTAAGAATGAGTAAAACCCCAAATGCATTGTCAAGATTAATATGCTGCTGGGTAAAAATGGACTGGTGCCAACTGACACGATGAGTGAGTGATACGAGATAATACGGTTTGGCTATAAACAACCAAAAAGCAAATAGAAGGCAACGTGCAAGGGGGAAAGGTACGAAACGTCCTTATAAGCTGAATAACCAAATATATCACATGGTTTCCATAAAAAATAACTTTAATAACTTTTCTAGTGATAAAGCGTATCTGCTTAGTGTTTGACTCCCTTTTGAACATCAGAGTGATCTTTATTTTAACCTCTGAAGCATAGGGATTGATGGTGTACCTATGGAATGACAGTAACAGATTCCCTATTATCAATTTTGTTCAACAGATGTTAGTAACAGAAGGAATATTGGACAAGAAAAGCTACTTAATGTGAATTCTCTCACTAACGAAAGGCTTATTATGGGAATATGAATTAGAAGACTTGGAGAACCAGTTCAGGACACTTTCACCAGTGCCACACAGAAGCAGCTATCCCTTTCAGGATGGCAGTCCTCTTCTTGAGTACAAATGTTTTGAGCAGAGTTAATGTCTCTGGTCTGGTTTCTGGTTCCAGTGATACCCCAGCTCTCCTGAGGATGCAAGATACAGCTCTGGGCCCCCTGGAAGGAGTGTTTGTCCCTAGACCAGTCTGGCCATGACCATGCAGTGGGGCTCAGCTGCCTCGGATGGGGAGCTGGGCTTTGTGGTGAGGCATGAGCTCCTTTCAGTATGCATGAGTTCATAGCCTGGTTCACAGCAATCTTCAGGGGAATTCTTAGGCATAAGTAGAAACAAAATAGTGGTGTGAACTAAATGGAAGCTTTTTCCTATTTGTAGCTGATGAGTAATGAAGGCTATCAGACATCCCACTTTAAAATCCTTTCTGTCAGATAAAGCCCCTTATGTCACCTCATTCCTCACTTTATTTCAATCCATTTTGCTTCGTCTTTCTTTTAATGGGAGCTGTCAGAAGCAGTCTTTGCTGGTTTGTATGTGTGTCACATTTGCTGACAGCCCAGAAGAGAAGATTCTCAGCCTGAAAACTCAGGAAATGTGCAGGGGTTCTGGGTGCCCAAGCACACATCTGGGTGAGAGCAGCGATAAGGCTTTGATCAGTTCAGATGAGTTGTCAGCATGTTGCTCTGCCGTGGGTACCATCAGCTGTCCTGTGCTCCCTTTAGCCCTTCCATGTGTGGGTATCTGGGTGGTTTTAATTTAGAGAGTAGCGTGTTCCACAGCAGTAAGTTCTTCCCATACTCCTTACTCCTGTCTGAATAGAACAGGAGTAATACTCCTGTCTGAACAGAAAAGGTAACAACACTCGTCTCCTCCCTCCCACGGCGTAATTTCATCAGTTGTTATTATGAAAGAAGCAAGCTGGTTCCTTAACAGTGTTATGCAAAATTAAGATTCAGAGAACGATTGGACAGGACCCATGTTTCTCCCTGGCTCCTTTAGGCACTGGAGCTGCTCTAAGATCTTCCCAGAGCCTTCTCTTCTCCAGGCTGAACCAGCCCAGCTCTCTCAGCCCTCGCAGCATCTCCATGGTCTCCTCTGGACTTCTCCAGCAGCTCCACATCCTTACACTTGGAGCCCCAGAGCTGAGATTGTTTTTAAAACATGAATAGTTTCCAAAGCAGTCAGACCAGCTCAGCCCATTCTTCTGTTCTGCCCATGCACCTCTTCTCACCAGCAGACATTTCTCTGCCAAGAGGCTTCTTTCTTTTCCTACCTGCGCATCTCAGAGATGGCAAATGGAGCGTGTTTACCTCCAGCTTGCTCTGCTTGGAGCCCTGACTGCCGTGGGGTGTGTTGGCTCATACTAATGTTCCGACAACAGAGCTTGAGTGTTCGTGGGGTTGTCCTGTGCTGGCTTTGGCTTGGCTCTGTGCTCACACTGGGATGGATGAATGGCACAAATGGCCATTCAGGAAAAGTCCCTGCCAACATGAAAGCGTCACATTCTGCGTCTCTCAGCCGTTTAAGCAGTCCTTTGCACCTCTAATGAAAAGCTCACAAACTCCTCAAAGTTGTATGTGGGTTTGCAGCAAAAACTACCATTATTTTTTCTTAGATGCTAAGATTTTAGTAAGATTTGTCACTCAGAGAACTCAGGCTTGTTGATTTTCATGGCATGGACCTGCCCTATGCGGATGCACAGCTTCCAGATAAAGATAGCTCAGAATGGAGATGAGCATCTGTCTGTCCATCCCTGTAAATGTTCTCCTGTCTCTCTGCCCTCCCATAAAGTAGGACTAATGGTTTTGTTTTGCTTCACTGGAATGGTTTGAAGATACTAATATGAGAGATTATGAATTCAGGAACTACAGTTACTGGAGGTATAAGACCCACAGCAAGTGTTCATTCTCTTGAAAATACCTCTGGTATTAGTGGAGGTGCTTGGAGAACATCATTGCATGTGAGTCAATAAAACACATTAAGGACCTCGTTGCTCTCTACAGCCACCTAACAGGAGGTTGTAGTGAGGTGCGGTCGGTTTCCCAAATAACAAGGGATAAGGCAAGAGGAAACAGCCTCAAGCTGCACCAGGGGAGGTTTAGATGGATATTAGGAACAACTTCTTCATGGAAAGGATTGTAAAGTACTGGAACAGGCTGCTCAGGGCAGTGGTGGAGTCATTGTGCCTGAAGGTATCTAAAAGATGTGTAGATGTGGCACCTAATGACACAGTTCAGTGGTGGACTTTGCAGTGTCAGGGTTAGGGTTGGACTTGATGATCTTGAAGTTGTTTTCCAACCTAAACAATTCTATGATTCTGTGTGTATGTTCATAAATGTGCATGGGATACTCATCCATTTTTGGACTAAGTCAATAATTGTAGAAGAAACCAAATACTGAGAAAATTGAGAAAATGTTTAAGGATTTGCACAAAAAAGTCTGAACCTTGCACAGAATTCAGCCTTAGTGAACTTTGTTTAAACCACTGGATCTTTTGGAAAAATATTAAATGATGTAATCAAACTAGATACAGCAGCAAATATTGACAGTGTGGATTGTCCGAAGCTCCCGAAGTAAGAGAATGACTTTGTGGTTACAGTAGTTTATGGGTGACTTTTGCACTGGAGCAGAAAGGCCAGACTGTGATTTGTAAGCATAGAAAACCTGCATGGCTGGAGGTGGCAGAGCTTGAGGGGTGGAGGTGGCTGGCTCTGGGTGAAGGTTGGCACTGTGTCGGCTTTTGATGTACTCCTTTCCTAGTTAGGCTGAAAGAATCTCACTGGTATCTTGCTGAAGAATCCCTTAAGCTTTTGAGTGCTTCCAGGTTCCTGCCAGCAGCAATGAAGACTAGTTCAGTAAGTTCATAGAATCACAGAATGGTTTGTGTTGGAAGGGACCTCAAAGCTCATCCAGTTCCAACCCCCTGCCGGTTTGCTCCAAGTCCCTGTGTCCAACCTGGCCTTGAACACTGCCAGGGATGGGGCAGCCACAGCTTCTCTGGGCACCCTGTGCCAGCGCCTCAGCACCCTCACAGGGAAGAGCTTCTGCCCAAGAGCTCATCTCAATCTCCCCTCTGGCAGGTTAAAGCCATTGCCCTTGTCCTGTCCCTACAGACCCTTGTCCAAAGCCCCTCTCCAGATTACTAGAGGCCCCTTTAGCTAATGGAAAGCTGCTTTCTTCTCCTCTATAAACAAATGCAGTAGCTGGTAATTAATTACTAACAGCAAGGAAAGAAGTTAATTGTACGTGCTTTAACTCCTGCAAACACACAGTTCCAGATTCATGCAGAGGTTCTGCTCCTCTTCACCAGCTCATCCCTTAGCTCAACACTTAGAGGGCCAGAAAGACACTTGTATGTTCTCAGTGCTTAAGTGCTCAAAGATTAGCAGAAAGCAAACATGAAGGAGGAATAGGCATGATCTAATTGAAATTGCCTCTTGGATCTGAATCACTACTCAGAGACACTTCTCTCTAAGCCCTTATTGTCTACTTTCAACTAATCTTTGTTTTGTGGTTTAGAAGCTGTATAGGTATTGTAGGCAGGTACCTGGCCTTCAAACCAGCAGAGAAGGGAAAAATTATACAGATTAATATGCCTGCTCTTGAAGCATGCATGGTGGGTGGTGGTTTTGGCTGCCAAAGCCCTGTTGTGTGAATACGAGACATCAAGGCCACGGATATTTCAACACACATTTTATCAGCAGTGCAAACAGACACTTAACACAAGGCGTTTTGCATACAGAACGTAATGCATTCACTTCAGCAGGTTATTTTTAGCTCCCAAGCACAGTCATGTGGACAGCTGATCTGTTTGTGTTGCCCTGGTAGATTGCAGGCATATGTTGAATTAGATGTGGCAGGGAAAGCATGACTGAGATAGGCATAAATCCTCTGAGGATCAATTCTTGACATGCTCCTGAGAAAACCACCTTACTGCGAAGAATAATGCTGGGGTTTAACTAACAAACCACAAGTCTCCTTCCAGACACGGCGGGAGGGTTGTGTGGTTCTGTAAGTACTGTAGGATGGGTTTAATGTTCATACATCTAATTGCAAAAAGAATGCTAAAGAAAAGCAACAAAAAGGAAAAAAACCCTAACATTATAAAGCCAAAGAGAGGAAGATGCAGTTTAGGAGCATCTTTCAATGTAGTCACTCAAATCGGCAGCAGTAGACTCCTTAAAATGTGCTTGTACTGAATATAAACCAAGAAATGATCCAGAATAGGCTGTTATTCCAATGAGCATAAAATGGGGTGAATGAGCTCAGTTTTCATCCTAATGTAAGTTGGTTTTAACTCTATAATAAATCAGAGCTCAAAAAACAGTCATAAATCTATACCCTTGAAACAGTATGTTTGGCAATATAAGCCAAATAACTCTAATCTCTTTGTGTGTTTGAAAATCAAGCAGCTGGGAAAGCAAAACCTTTGCACACTGAAAGGAACATTCTGTTCCAACCAAATATTCATTTCCTACCTCTTTGTCTCTGTAAGAAATGACTTTAAAATGCTTTGCATCAACTTAAACCGATTAAAAAGTAGTTTGGAGTTGCAAAGTTCAACGATTTTCTAATCATCCAGTTTCTTGTTCATGGTTTAATAAACTCTGATTATTGAAACTGTGTGCTGGAATGGAGTTTCTCAGAATGCCAGCCTGGTATCTGTCTCTTCAAAGAGTCAGGATCTGCTCACCCTCACCAGGTGAGCAAGAGCATCCAAACACGACAGATATCAAACCCTCTCTGTTGTATTCCCTGGAGCAAAGCAGGTTTGAGGCAGGCTGCCTGGCCAAGTTTTGAATAAGCAGACATTGAAACGAAGAGGCCAGCCTCCAGGGAGAAGACAAGACAGTTTGATTCAAGGAAAAAGTTGAAATGAAAGAAATGTCTCTCTATAGTTCTGTTATAAAGTAGAAAAAATAAGGATATGCCGAATTTGAGTCCATTCCTGGTTTGTTTCTTAGACTCCAGTTATCTCAAAGGAGTTCCTGGGTGCTCTGCAAATATTGTGTAGCTCTTCAGGTGCTCTTTTTTGCTTCCTTACAGCAAAATAAAACAATGCAACAGGAACAAAAATAGACAACAACAAACCCCAACTTTAGGCACACTGAACTGAGTGTCACTGTAGATCCTCAGTCCTCATTCACTAGAGGGAGTGCAACGTGGACAAGTGTTGTACTGCAGGTTATGTACTGGTTCTTATGGTTCTCAGAAGTAAAATTCAGTTGACTTTATAGTGTGGCAGAGATAAGTACAAAATACTTTGAGAAGGCCCATAAGCAATGGGTCATCACTCCAAGCAAGAATTCCTCAATCAGTTGTAGCTTAGGAGCACAATAAAGCATCTTGGAAAAAGCCCATAAGCATCACTCAGCCTGTGGCTGTCCAGAAGGGTGAAACCCTTGAACAGTATAAAGATAACACTAATGCAGTGATGGGAGAAGTGGCTGTGTACTGTGTGCAAGTGACTGCAGGGCAATTTTTCCCAGCAAGTTTCAGAGGAAGCTGTTTTTCTCTCTTCTATCATCTGCTAAACGTTGATGGAGAAATTCACTTTTTCTCCATCTCTCTTTCAGTTGTTGATTTAAATGTACCCCATGCCCTGCAGCTAGGCAAGGGTACAGAGCCTGATAAATGTTCTCTGTCATCATCTTCGTGGGCTAGCAGAAAACAGATAACTCCCAGCACGTTAGGCAGGCCGGTGGTGGTGATACTAATTCCCTCTCTGGTGGCAAAGGTCCTATGGAGAACACTCTGCACTGCCTTGATAAATGGGGCTGCCTGCATGAATAGGTTATTTATGATATACTGTTATGTTTTAACTATTTCCATGTGTGCCCTGCATACCGTTAATGACCACTGGACTACGGAATGTGTTGGGGATTGCTCCTCTCTCTCTTGAGGTTTCATCTTCTGGGCAGTATTACTCTGCAGAAAACATCTCTGACTAGGACCCAGAGTCTTTGGGAGCTCAGCTGGTGATTTGCTTTGCGCATGCATTCTGCAAATGATGTTCCAGCTCAATGGCCAAGAGGGGGTAAGTGCAGATCGACGCAGGAAATCGGTTGTTTTATTACCCAAGCAGCCACACTTGACAGTTTTAATACCCTCTACACAGAACAATCGCTCAGGCACCCGCACACCAGCTGCAGGGTTTTACTGCCAAGCAGGAGGAGTATGGATTTTTGCTCCATGTTCTCTAGGAAAGTCTATTGATTTGGCACAAGAAACATCAATAGGTTTGAGAAACTGAATAAGGAGTCTGAAGCCAGGCTTAAAAATAATAATAATAATAACAACAAAAAGTGCAGTTGATAAGTGGAATGAGCCATTTATTATTCTGAATGCCACATCAGTCACAGCGTTTGATTTCTTTGCTGAGTCTTTGTTGACTTCATCTCTTACTTTCCATACAGTTTTTCTCCCCTTTCAGAATAAAACTTACTGGACAAGGGCAGGAAAGGTAAGAGCTGTCAGAGTGGGGCTCTCTTTCTTATCTGTCTGTGTTTCTAGAGACTTTTCAGTGTTTTTCTTCTCAGCTGTAGGTATTTGGGTTCACAAATACCCCTGATATGTACTTACGCATCATTTCTTTGAAACAGAGGGAGAGAAAAGCTTCACAGATTCTGTTCTAAGTCTGTGCTTTCATATACCTTAATGCTTGTGAGTGACAATACATTAACAGTGTTTTGCATTCCCCCAAGTGTGCCGTTCAGGCCACATCACCTCTTTGCCAATTGGTGTGGTTGGGCTGTAAACCAGCTGTGTGAAATCCAGCTCAAAACCATAAATCACTACTTAGTATAATTTGCTGTAATCTGATAAATCAAGTGGGTTTTGGCCAATTCTGCACTGATGTTGCAGTCTAAGGTGTCCTTATTCCTGCCCTATGCTTTGGGCATGGTGTAGCATTCAAACAGCTGATCATACCATTAAATCCATTTCTCCTCGGATTTATGCTGCTGCTTTTATTCTCAGCACTTTCTGTGTTTCCACCTCTACTCTGAGCACTCTCCTTTGCTTTGCTTTTACAAAGTGGCTCCAGAAAAAGAGGCAGAATAAAATGGGAATTGTCTTTGGTGGTGTAAACTGAAGAAAACTGGGTAATGTGTCCCTCCAAAGCACAGACCTGTGCTATAGAGTCCCGTACCCCATCCGTACAGATGTCTATTGCCAGGCTAAAATAAGTATTAACGGGATTTAGATTTGCTGGCCAGTTATTTGTATTTTTATCCCATGTTTTAGACCAGCAGCGATGGGCCATGCAGCCCACAGGCTGGGGGGCAGAATGTGGCTCCTGAGTTCTGATCCCACATCCATTTTGCAATCAGGGATTATTCATTCTGTTCCTGCCCTAGGGAAACTCACAAGGTCAGACCATCAGCAGCTGCCAAATGACACCTTACCTGTGTGGAAACACAGGCTCAGCACCAGATGCTCAGCTTCAGCAGGGAGATCTTTATCCCTTTAATTGTTTCACCATCTGCGGGCAAATTTTCTAGTAGACAGGACTTGTGAACACTGGTGGAAGGAGAAAGTGTTGCTCTATTTCAAGCAGGGTGTAATCAGAGAGGAAGAGTATATAAATAAATCATCTTGCATAAAATCTGGCAGGCTGAGGCTTTGCATCTGCGTCGGGCTCGCAGAGGACAGGGCACCTCATGCAGGGGAATGGTGTTGACTGGGAGAGGACAGAGTTCCCAGCTCACCCCCAGCACTGCATGGCAAGCTGAGGATGCTATGGGTTGTGTAACTGGCAAGTGAAAGAGAGTGGTTAATTTCCCTCCCTTTTTTCTGTGTTATGCCATCAATTTGTATAACCGAGTTAACAGAATGAGTTATTTTGCTTGTCTATAAATTACCCTTTTCACAATTACATGTCTGCATTGTAGAAGTTGCTCCTTTAATCTTCTCTCTCTCTCTGAGTGGTGGCTGTTAGGTGGTCTGCTCTCTGGGGAGCCACACTGTTGTCTCTGCAGCTGGTAAATCCCTTCCGTGCTCCCCCATCTCTTATTCACAAACATACAGCCCACCCTGGGGCATTGCCCCTTACTGGAGATGTCCTCTGCACTAGGCTGCATGGTGTTTGTCAACAGGAAATTGTATCATTCCATATGATTTTTGGGGAGAAAAAGCCATTTTCTAGAATGTAATAACAAATCTGTCTATGGTTCTCTAGGTTGTATCTTTAAAAGCCTGCAGGAAAGTTGTTAGTTTCTGCTAAGCTCTGTTAAGGTATTAAAATGATCTCTCCAGAGCTCCTCCTCTTCCATCCATAGACATGGTTCTTTCCTGCCTGGCCCCATGGCTCTTAACTTATATCCCTCCATGGGGGGGATGTAAGGAGGACACCCTGCCACCAAGCTGGGCTCTCCCACTGACTTCCAGGCTGCCTTGGTGCCCATCCCCAGGGTCATGAAGGAGTTGGGTCTTCTCAAGGACACCAGAGGCAGATTCTGGATATAAATGTCTGGATTCTGAAAGCAGGAGGCAAATTCTGGTGTAAAAATGAGGTTTTTGCCCTTTCTTCCTTAAGAAGCAATGATGACATTTTGATCCTGGTTAGCTGTGTCCCTGCTCAGCCCACGCTAGCTCCATGCCCCGGCTGCTGGTTGATGGGGCAGGAGCAGGGCAGGGCATGGTCCCACCTTCCAGCCTCCTTACTGTATATGAAGAACTTTTTCCATTCCTCCCCAGTGCTACTGCAGTGTTTTGCACTTAGAACATCTTCATTAATGCCTGTTTTACCCCTTTGGAAACGTACTAAATATAAAGAGGAGAAACAAAAGAAATAGTCACTGAAAAAAAAGCTGTAATTAGCCAGTGTCAGATGCCTGCAGTGTAAAGGGGAAATCTGAATAAAGACAATGGCGTGTATGAGTTAAGGATGTGAGTCAGCCTGAAGTCAGTGTGGATTGTAATAGCTGCCTCTGGATTGTCTCCAAGACCTAATGCTATACAAAAATAGGCTTCTATTTGTATTACACTAGTGAGGGACATCCTACACAGGCTATTTGGCCTTAGGGAGAGTTATACATTTGCTCTGAAGATGAGAGAAATTTCTCTCTCTTTGTGATATATGTGTACTTTGTATTTTGAGTTTGAGTTCCATGTTCAGGAGTGTTTAAATCTGAATTTCATGAAGGATATGCTTTTTCACCATAAAAAGTTGCTGCTGGAATACCAAAAGGAACAGATTTGATCAGAAACTTTGATGTTTCTTTGTTGGGAAGGGTTTTCAGGTTCATGAGGGAACAGCATTCAGTGCGTGTCTTTCTCAGAGCTGGGGTATGAGCTGAAGTGACCTTATGTCTTTCATTGCACCCACCCTGCACATCCCTGGCGTGCTTTGCTTTTCGTTCTAATGGCAAGGGGTTTTGTCTTGAAGAAGAAAATGTGTTTCTCAGTGTTGCTGATTTGACCCCCTGTGACATCTTGTGTTTCCTTTCAAGCAAGTGATGCCTTTAGGAGAAAGCACGTAGATCTGCTGTGCAGGGAGATAGGACAAAAGCAGCCTGGTTCATGAGGAGCAGCAGGATCTGTGAGCATTCAACAGTGGTCAGAACAAATAGGTCAAGCCTTGCCTCATGAATGTTAGCCTGGAAAGATCCCCACACTGGTATCAAGAGTTAAAGGGCAGTTAAAGCCCAGTTGCAGCCAGTATGTCCATGGTATCCTGGAGGATTTTCCACTAATACAGGTTAAATTAGCAGGCTGCTATGGAATGCAATAGCGTTTGGAAGAAATGACTCTACAGGTGTAAATAGAGAATGATAACCATCCCAGAAAAACTAAACAGGAAGCTCTTGGCCCCCTTAGAGTTTTGTGGGGTGGCTCCACATACCTGGAGGGAGGTTATTGCTCTTCCCAAACCATGGCTGGTATCCCCATGGGACCACGTCCTGCAAAGAGCATCTGCTCCCACTGCAGGCTTTAGCTGTTGTGGCCAAGGATATTTAGGCTTTCATGGATGGAGCCCACATTCAGCTGAGTTCTTGCTACAGCGCAGTCAAGCAGCGAGCCCTTCACCTAGCAGAGGGAACAGATGGTAGTGACAGTGTCTAATAGGCTGTCACAGAAATCAAAGTCATGAGGCAGCTGCATGTTTTCACACTGAATGGTTGAAAGCAGAATCTTCCATTGGTGATGATGCTCTGTGTGTATCAGGGAGGAAAATTGGCATTGTTTAGTTTGGGGAATGATTTCTTCTTCTTTCCTTTAAGCCTCTATCCAGCTGATTCTTTGTCTCATGAGCTAAAAAGGAGTTGACATGTTTCAAAATCTCCGTGACATCTTGACAGCTGAGAGTGTTAAGGTTGCTTGGGCTTTTTTAATGCTCACTATCTCCAGAGGGGCAAAGGAGAAAGTACCAGAGATAGCTTTGTCTTTGGATTACAGAGACACTGGTGGGGTAGGTGGTCTGCTTGAGAAAAGCCCATGGGGGAAAGCAAGCAGAAAAAGCAAGCAACTCATAATTTAATCAGGAAAAAGCTTAGCAGAGCCATAAACAGGAGAATACCTGGCTCCAGGGGCACCATGGAGAACCGGCAGCATGCTCCCTTCAGAGGTTGGGTGCTGGCAAAGGGCTGATATCCAGACAGCAAGGCCCTGGAGGTGGGAGGGTGGAGGTGACACCAGGTTATCCAGATGGTTGAGTACCAAAGGGTACTCTTCACTCAAGAGCAATCTAGACACAGGACCCTTGCGATGTTGTAAAGGGTCCATTTATCAGTCCAGACCTAAGCTCGGGAATTGCAAGGCACTTGCAGTCACAGAAGGGAGAAAGTCTCAGTGAACCTGCCAACCGCTGTCCTGAGGAGAACGTCGGAATTAACCCCTTTCTCTCAGCCTCACAGGCACCTTTCCAATCTCAAACTGAAGCACAGAACAAGGTTGTGATTAAAACAGCAGAAAGCATACCCATAAATCACAGCACAGCATCCAGAAGCTGAAGAGGTAGCTGTCAATAGAGCCTGAATGAAGTTCACAGCATAGGCAAAGACAATGGGTGAGGGTAGTGCAGTAGACAGTGAATTATCTTTGCCATCTGCTTTTTGCTATCACCCATTTATAGAAGAAACTAACATTTGGAAACGCTGAGTGCTGATTGTTGTGCCTGTGGAGTAATTTTCCACTGGATACAATTAATCATTAAGCCAATAGAAGACTTCTCCAGCATCGCTCCAGCTGCAGCACCTGCTGGAATCTCCAAGTTCAGCAAGCAGCAAGTTTTCAAAGGCCCCATCCTAAAGTTCAACCAGGGTTCCCCTTACAAGGGTAGGAGGAAGCTGGATGATGGTGTGAGCTCTGCAAGGCGTGGAGAACCTGCAGGGACTGGGAGTTTTCAGAGCAGTGCTGATGCCTTTGGCTGATGTAGCTTGTCCCGTAATCTGGCTTTGGCTGTGCCGGGAGGCAGCAGGCAGAGGATGCAGCAGCCCTATACACGCATTGAGCAAGACAACCCCTGCTTTGAGCACGTGGAATCAGCCAGGCTCAGGAGCAGCTAGTGGTAATCACAATCAATTACAGATGATTAAAAGCCCTGAGAATCCAATATATGGCAAAGAACAACAAATAGCAACTCTGCAAAAAAGGTAATCAATAGGTAGCCAAGCAGCAAGCAACGAAAAGGGGGGAAATATCCCCCTTTGTGTAATATTTTTGTTCCATCTTCTCGGAAGGTGCTGTTCCCAGCCTAAAGGCTCTTGTGGGAGGTGGAGGGCAGGATGCCATCCCTGCAGCGAGCATTCTGCCCATCACTGTGCTGCAGGACTCTGGGACTCCTGAGGTTTTACAGTTGCTTTTCTCTCTCTGAGCAATTAAAGAACCTGGAAACATACTCTATAGTGCTGGTACAAAACACAGCGGGATCTGGGCTAATTTAAAGCTTGCCCAGCACTATGATGACAAGCAGAGAGCCTTGAGATTGGTGTCATCGTACATCAGCCCTCTTACAGTCTCCAGCAAGAGAACTGGGGGCTTGCAGCAGCTTCCTCATGCACTGGTAGCAAGCACAGAGCTCATAGTAGTTATGATCATCTTGTGCTGGTGAGGGCTGCACCCAGTGGTGCAAGGTGGGGTCCTCCCCATTTATTTAACATCAGCCTCATGTCTTGACACAGCCACCATTAATACACCAGCCCCTGCAGGAGCTGCTCTGCTTCTCTGTGCACTTCAGCAGTGCTGGGGTTAAAGTCAGGGTCCCACCGGGCTTGAAGATGGCACAGGGCTGGAGCTCCCTGCTCTGGAGCCCTCCACCAGCTCCCAGCACCTCCACTTCCTAATGCTTGTGTATCCACTTTGTCACTTGGGTTTGCTTCCATGCTGTGGTTTCCAGACAGCTTCTGGCACGTGCTGGGAAGCTGAGGGGAGGCTCTTGGCTCTTGCACCGTTTCTGTTTTCAGAACAGCTCTTGGATGTGTCAAGTAAATTAAGAAAGAAAAAGACAATCAGTGCTAGCGTGCAGCCTGGAGGGAAAAGGGAGGTTTAGGGTTGAAGTTTACTGCCTGTTGAAACACCTTCCAGAGACAGCTTCAGCACCAGAAACTTGACTAAAAACCTCTGATTTGGGGGATCTTTGCAATAAATTGGATCATTGCCATGGAGACTGTGGTTCAGTGACTGGGACTCTGCTCAGCCTGGAGACCCAGTGCTGCGTCTAGAGGTTTTCTACCCGAAAGCCTGGGCTGTCTTGCTTAATTGATGGGATAGGGAAGTTTGCTCTCTGGTTCGAAGTGACAAAGAGAATTCTCTATGAAGAAAGCTGCAAGTGAACAAGACGTTACACAAACCATTAAAAATTTGCCTTTTTTTCTTTTTCTTTTCTGTTAGCAGCAGCTTCTGGCAAGATGAATAATTTGGAAGTGGAAGTTGTATTTTGAGGCAGAGCAGGAGCCCTTGATCTGAAACTAACTTCTTGTCAGAAAGAGTTAAGGGATTTCGAGCTGGGCTTTATCTCAGGCTGTATAACACAATGTAAATATATGGACCCGCTCAGCTTCTCCACTCTGCCACAACAGCTTAGTGCTACTCTAAATCCTCTTTATAATGGTGTGAAACCAATGGGGCAGGTCCAGCAGATATTCATTCCTCTTTAGCTCCATTTGCTCAGGGGAATGATCATGGAGGTGACTCCAGGCAGTTTGGGAAGAGCATGAGACCAGGTCACAGCAGAGGTCTGGGTTGCACTGTGGTGAGGATGAGAGAGGAGGTCCTGCTTGGGCAGAGCTGGAGGGGAGAAGCACCAAACCAGACCCTCATTTATGGGACATTTTGGTGGTTTTGTCTTTATAGACACCCATTTGGACAGCCCAGAAGTGCAGTGATGCTCCTCGAGCTCTGGTCCCTCAGATAACTGTGGTTTGGTGGGGGCTGACCCCGATCTCTAGTGAAGATGACAAACCCAGCCTGGCATGAGAAGTCACTGGCACAGCAGCTCACAACTTTCCTAGGAATAAGCAGAAAAATTGATAAGGGTTGCTCAGATTATTTATTGCCAACAATTTACAATGATAATTTAGATATTTTTGTTCAATAAGTTACTTGTGGTTGAGGGTTTTTTTGTCATTAATTGCCCAGCCATATAAATAGCAGTGTAATGCTCAATGAACGATTAATTCAATGCTGACCACCTTTCACCCTCAATTGTACATAAGCGAATGCAGACATTGTTCCCTTCTGGAATGAGTATTGATTGCCCATAGGTATTCACAAGTAGCAAAGCTCCTATTTGGCTGCAGTTTCCATGAAGGCACAGCTGGTTGCAGAACGAGGGCTATGGGAAAACCTGAAATGGGTCTTTTCCCAGGCAAGGAGTGCAGACAGCAAACACACCGGGACCCTGTGTTTCTAGTCACACCTCCCTTCTGTAATGGCATTCATCTGCTCATAGGGGGATCATGGAATCACAGATTGGTTTGTGTTGGAAGGGACCTTAAAGCTCCTCCCGCTCCCAACCCCTGCCACGGGCAGGGACACCTTCCACTAGAGCAGCTTGCTCCAAGCCCCTGTGTCCAACCTGGCCTTGAACACTGCCAGGGATGGGGCAGCCACAGCTTCTCTGGGCACCCTGTGCCAGCGCCTCAGCACCCTCCCAGGGAAGAGCTTCTGCCTCAGAGCTCATCTCAATCCCCCCTCTGGCAGGTTCAAGCCATTCCCCTTGTCCTGTCCCTCCAGGCCCTTGTCCAAAGCCCCTCTCCAGGTTTCCTGGAGCCCCTTTAGGCCCTGGAGCTGCTCTAAGGTGTCCCCTTCAGGAGCCTTCTCTTCTCCAGCTGCCCCAGCCCAGCTCTCTCAGTCTGGCTCCAGAGCAGAGCTGCTCCAGCCCTCGCAGCAGCTCCATGGGCTTCCTCTGCACTCACTCCAACAGCTCCACATCCCTCTTGTGTTGGGGGCCACAGATGGGTTACACTGCCCAACACCAGCTACAGCATCAGTTCCATGTCAGGGTGACTTTGTTTTCTGCTGAGATTGAGTATCTCCTTGCTTGGTGTTGTGATCTCTGGTGCTGTCGGAGGAGCTCAGCCATCGGCTGTGGAGTCATGCTGCAGCACAGGTCACTTCTGGCCTGTCTCACAGCGAGCCGGGTGGCTGTCAAATTCCTCTGTGTGCGGAGTAAACAGGATCACATAATCAAGACTTAATTATAAAACCTAATGGTGTAAGACTATTATGATTTGTGGAAAATTGGTCATTAACTGCAGGAGTATGAAAAACAAACATTTTTCCCTGACACTTCCACTCAGCCACAGTGAACAAACACATGCTGGAAAATGTAGAAATGTAACACATTATTCAAAGTGGTTAAAGTTAATGGGCTTAATTTTGCTGGGCTCGTTTCTAATTGCTGAAGTGAGGTTGGCTGATGCATTTACAGCCCGTATTACACTAGGGTTACAAGTGCTTTTACACAAAACTTAACTGCGACCTGTTGGAAGTGGTGGGCAGCAATGAGCATCTGCCCCCGGGATGGGCTGAAAAGAACCAAATGAGGAGGCAGAGTTTACCTTTCTAATCCAACAGACCCTTCCCCTGCCACAAGAACAGGTCCCCCCCTCTTTTGCCTGGGAGAGACAAAGCACAAAACTCCCTCAGCTGGGGCCATCACGCTGACACTCCCAATTAACCTCCCAGATTCCAGTTTGTATCCAATCAAACATAGTAATAGTGAGAATTAGGTCACTTTTAATTAGCTACAGTTAATGTAGTAGCTTCCTCTCTCTCAAATACATCACTTCTGATATTAACCATCAAGTAGTCTTTCTCAGAGCAATTATCCCCTCAGAACTGGTTGCTCTCATGGTTAACAATTTCCATACAAATGCATTAATTGCCCCTGGCTCACCCACCATCTAATCAGCAAGGTGGGTATTAGTTGCTGGAAGTGATTGATTTCAAGGGACTTGGTGTTTAATTACAATTTAGCAAGCTCTGTTTTGAATCCTCAGAGAAGAGAGGCGTTTTCTGTTTGCCTTTGAACTCACCGTGTTGGAGGGATCCAAGTATCTAAATTATTCCATTCATTCTTAAGCATGCTCGTCATGAGACGGTGGAGTTTTGTCACTTCTGATTCATCTCTGCCCAGAAGAGCTCACCCCAATTCTAGGGTTTACATTAATAAATAAGTTTGCTTTAAAAAATAATGATTACATTATATATATCTGCGTGTCAGGGTTGGATAACGTGGTCTCTCAAAGTGTAATTTGTATATCAATCAGTTAACTCAATGGTTTGGGATGAAACGTGCTATATAAATGCAAGACCATCATTTATCTTTCTTTCTTCTTGTGTCTCAACATAATTGCACCTTTATTGCCCACTCTTACTCATCAGAAACAAGAGCTGCAGGGCTGAGGCAGAGCAAGTGTCCATCTCCAGTGGTGCCTGCCTGACAGCACTTATCTCAGGAGCTTCAGAGGACATTAGGAACTTCGCATAGCCAGGTCTGGAATAATCAGCTGCCACACATTTTCCTTTTGCCTTTTCCACCTTGATTGTGCAGAGATGGGATTAAACCCATAAGTATGATATTAAAATATAGCAGGATAAAAAAACCCATTACACCATTATAGCAACCCAGAGGAGTCTGTTTTCCTCCTTATCTTGCATATCCCATGTATTTGTGTAACCTTTGGGCTCAGCACGCCTTTGGTAGCTGTTTGCTCTGCATGGCATGAACTCATTTCTTTCCCTCCTTTTTGCCACTTTCTAATTGTATCCACAATTCCCACTGTGTTTTTATTGTCATCGCAGTAGAAGAAAGGACAAATAATATTCTTCAGGACCCTCAGGTGAGAGATAGCACATAGGGGGATTTAACCACCAAAATTCCTTAGTGCTACAAGGACATAGAAATGCAGCCGTGACCTTCCTCTCCCCTATGCTCCTGCTGTTTTACTGGCTTAGAGATTTGTTGTGGCACATTGGGAAAAGGCTTGCAGAGGGTGGCATTTGTGGAGCTGATGTTCTGGGACTGTGTCTGCATTGGCCCTCACTGCCTGCTTGCCCCCAACAAAAGAGCTTGGCTTGGTGATGCCTGTGGGCCCTTGGCTCCATCCCTGTAAAGAGTTGCCTGTGTTACTTTTCCAGAGGCAGCAGATGACCCCCTGATCAGCAGGAGTCAATCTCTGATTCCCCATTACTGCTTTGGGAATTAACTTTTGTTATGAGTAGAAATACTTTGGTATTATCTGCCTGCGAGCCCAAAGCAAGAGATCTACAGCTAATGCAGTGATTTCTAATGATGCAAGTAGCTTGTGGGGGAGGGAAAGGGAAATGGGAGGAAGAAAACCATTATAAGGCCTTTGTTTACAGTCTTTAGGAATTTCTTTACAGTCAGGGCCTTTTATGAGAGAGAAGTAGACAGATCCCTCTGTTTCTGTCATATTTTTGCCACAGGCTTATTATTTCTTCTTAGAAACGGTCTCATTAATCACATGTTCTGGGAACGCGTCAAAATCACAAATCATCATTAAGAAGCAATGAAAACTCATTTTTGCCTACAGTATGCTAGACTTTACTTACAGGAGAGGACATTTTCCCCATCTTCTCCCCAGCTCTAACCTAACACTGGCAGTAACACCAGGCATCTGCAGCTTCCAGGAGAGGGTGGCAGATTCCAAAGTCCAAGGAAAGCCGTGTCCCATGGGCTACCTCTCAAGACACTGGCAAAGTGTGAAATAATGTGTAATACTTCCTATAGAGAGACAATGAGGGTGCTGAGGCTCTGGCACAGGGTGCCCAGGGAAGCTGCGGCTGCCCCATCCCTGGCAGTGTTCAAGGCCAGGGTGGACACAGGGGCTTGGAGCAACCTGCTCTAGTGGAAGGTGTCCCTGCCCGTGGCAAGGGGTTGGAACGAGATGAGCTTTAAGGTCCCCTCAACACAAAACATTCCATGATTCTATGAAGTATTTGGTTATAGGTACCCCACAGGCTATGGCTTACAGAGCACAGGTACCGAATCAAAACCACCCCATGTTATCTGGGGGTGTCCTGTTCTATGCCTGGCAATATGGGCACTTACACTTGAATTCCCTCTGCCTAAATTGCTTTAACTGATTTGGATTAAGCAACTAACAAACAGGTGGAGAAGGATTACAAGGAACTGAGCAATACATGGCAAAGAAAAGCATCCCTCTTCCATACTTCCACCAGCTTCCCCATCCACCCAGCATCCAAACTAAACCAGGTGATGGCGAGACACATGGAGGTCTTGGGATGAAGGGCACTTTAGAAACTCACGACATTGTCATTGCTACCCCTCCCGTGCCTAAATACCATCACAGCTGCAGCTTTCATCTGCCCTGTCCAAGTCATGGCACAGTGAAGAGCTGATTAAATACAGGGTTAAACAATGTGCAGCACGAAGGGGCTGGTTGCATGGAGGCAGGAGCGGTGCTCTGTGCAGGCTGACTGCATCTGGAAGAAAACCAGTGGAAGAGGAGAGGCTGGAGAAAGTGGATTTATACTTGAAAAATGATAAAACTTTGATAACTTCAAGCCAGCTCAAACAGCAGACAGGCAGCTCAGACAAATGTATAAAACATCAAAAGCCACGGGATGGAGAGCAGTGCTGGAGAGCTCCAAATATAGCTTGCCGCAATGTAATTCATTCCTAAAGCAGAAACTTTGCCATAATGTGTTGTGTTGCAGCCCCATTTCCACATGTGCAATGAGCCAAGATGAAAAGGTTTGCGGAGACCTGTGCATCACTCTAAGTGATTGAATTAAAAAAACCCAAAAGAATTAAATGCGTGCATAATAGGTTATCAGAGGATATGCTCAAAATGTGCTGAAGTGTTTGGTGGCATGCTAAAGAGAGAAAGGAAAAACCACCACCCTAAACCCCACCCTGTGAAGACTCTGAAATGATGGCAGAGGTAGAAAGGATGTATTTGGAATTCAGTTTCTGTAGTTCATTGTATAAGGTGTTTAACTGCTTTATTTGCAGTTGCAGTTTAACTGTGAGGGGAGTTATTTATTGCATCTTGGAGGAGCCGGGTACAACCATCCCTCTGACTGCAGCAGAGAGCCTTCCAAAAGCATAAAGCTTTGCTTCTGGAAGAGCAAAACTCCTCCCAGCAGCCAGCCGGGGATGGAGGCCTCGTTCTTATCTCCACTTGAGCACATGCTTGGTGGGAGACTGAGTCCTCTCGACCTCAATTACTGAAAAAAAAATAAATCAGTGGAGCTTCAGAATGTACTTGCAGCTCCTCTGACCTTAAAGATGCCCGAGTGCTGTTGCTGAACTCATCCTCTGGCCCTGAAAAAGGGGCTTCAGTGATGCTGAGGGCTTCACAGGCCCCCCAAAAGAGACATTTCCCTCTTCAGGTGCTGATTGCAACTCAGCAGCAGCAACACTAGCAGAGGAGAGCTCATGCACTGCCCGCAGCCGCAGGATCTTCATACAGGACAAGACACCCTATGGCACAATAATTATACATTTGACTTTTTGGGAATTACTGGCTAATTTTTTCCTTCTGACTTGAGCAATTCCTTTCAGTAAGCTGTAAATGTTACTGATTCATCTGGCTTTCATTTCTGTATCATTAAACGGGAGAAGGTCTCCAGATAAGCAAGTGGGTGTAGTAAGAATGTCATTATTAGTCAATGCTAATGAATGTCCACTTAAGCTAATTATTAACTGGGCTTAATAATTTGTTATTCTGATCTCACTAAATAACCAGAAATGATTACAGGGAATGCTCAGCTGGGAACTTAATGAACCATTTGTTGTGTGTTGCACCAGCCCCATAGGAATGGGAAGGGAAACCTCCAGTGCGAGGACCTGTCTTTCATGTACTCCCAACAATCACATAGCAAGTCCACCTGAGACAGCATGAGGTGAAAGGTGTTTCCAGCCAAACCTGGTTTGGATCTCTGTGTGCTTTCTGAAGAAGTTAAACTGGCCCCAGGGGGATGTGAGAGCAGCTCCAGTGCCTAAAGGGGCTACAAGAAACCTGGAGAGGGGCTTTGGACGAGGGTCTGTAGGGACAGGACAAGGGCAATGGCTTTAACCTGCCAGAGGGGAGATTGAGATGAGCTCTTGGGAAGAAGCTCTTCCCTGTGAGGGTGCTGAGGCGCTGGCACAGGGTGCCCAGAGAAGCTGCGGCTGCCCCATCCCTGGCAGTGTTCAAGGCCAGGTTGGACACAGGGGCTTGGAGCAACCTGCTCTAGTGGAAGGTGTCCCTGCCCGGGGCAGGGGTTGGAGCTGGATGAGCTTTAAGGTCCCTTCCAACACAAACCAGGCTGGGATCCTATGAAGTTAGGACATAATTCTTTTCTTTCTTTGTGAAAAAAAGAGGTCTGGGTGACTGTGGTTCAGGTGTTTGTGCTTCTTGCATCCCATGGGAATCCTCAGCCCAGGGCTTGAGCCAGCGGGGTTCTTTGGATGCTTCTCCCAACAGAGACAAGCTTCTCTTAGAGCTGGTTTTCAGAAGAGGATATCTGCCTAGACAGGATTTAACCTGTATTTCTAGAGCCACCCAAGCATTTCAGTCCTGGAGAGCAGAGCACCAAGGCACCGTAACAGACCCAGGCAGAACATTGTAATAGTGAGATTATCTCCACAGAAGCCATCAAGAGCATGCAGCAGGGAATTAGGAAGCTTTCACCAGGGTGTGGCCATGAGGAATCATGCACCTAATTTCCAAACAGGAAGCTTCTACAGTGAGCTTTTTATTGGTGTGATTGTCAAATATATAGAAAGATAAAAACATCATTTAAAAGCAGTTATTTCAGTGATATAAGTTTATGGCTATATAAGTACATTAGAAGACCAACTTTGCAGGTCTTTTTGTGCTTAATAGAACTGAATAATTTACCAGAAAATATCTTTGGTGGCAGTAGCAAGTAAATTTTGTATCTCCAGTTGATCTCAAGCATGTTCCAGGTATATAAAGGAAAAAGGTGGCTGTATTTCAGACCACGTTTCCAGATTGGGTTTTGTTGCTCTAAGTGGCATTTACAGAGAAGGTGAATGCAAGATTTCATTAGCTGTTAATCATTTAATGGGCAGAGTGGCATTTCCAAGTCAAACCTCACCCAGGATAACAAAATACATTGCGGTGAGGCTCCAGCTTTGTGTTCATCTGTGTATGAAAAGGCAGTTTTAAAGCAGTCACGTTGCCTCAATCTATAAAACCTACAATTCACCATCATTAATAGAGATTACAATGTGTTCGCTGCTCATATTTTAGAGAGAAACACCTATCCTGGTATTTATTTCTGCAAAGAAATGTCTGTTAATACAAGGATCTGTCTCTTTGCAGACAACTGGAGGAAAAAGAGGCAAATGGAAACTGCTGTGAAGTAGATGAATGTCAGTACAGTGACTGTTGCAAGAATCCTTGGAAAACACACTTCTTTTTAAATGGAAATGGGTTCAAAATCTGCACAAACCTCCCTTTTTGCTTTTCCACAATGGGCTGATGCTCTGAGGAATGAGCAGTTCAGATCCCTCCCACAGCCCATGTGCTGAGCTGCACCTCCTAGCACTGGCCTCGCTTTTCCTTTTAATACCTTTTCATTCTTCTCTTCCCAGGGTGAAAGGAGAGAAAAAAGTTCTCTAATCAGATTCATTTGTTACAAGGGGAAGTTGCTCATTTGTGGCCCTATTTCTCTAGAAAGTGGTTTCCTCTGCAAACAGGTCGCACTGTCAGTGCAGCCATTAAAAGACTGTGTAGCACAATAGAAAACATTCATTACAAAACCCAAATGCTCATTAAAATCCTGAAAGGTGCTTAACAATCTGCGAGCACATATGTAAGGAGACTTCTTGCCTGGATCTTCCAGTGTCTGCTCTGAAGATGGTCTTATTTTGGCTTCTCACTCTCCTCCTGTAGTGAGACCTCCCAGGATTTTTCACCCTTGGGCACAGGAGCTTTCAACAGCAGATGTTGATCAAGGACATTCTTCCCAATGGAATTTCTGCCAAAAAATGAAATAGGAATTTTGTGTTTAGCCATTTAAGATTTTCTCCAGTCTTTCTATTTTTCTGCCTATTTACTAATCCTAGCAAGTCTGTGGAGCAGGGTCAGGTCTGGCCAGGAAGCCTGTCGTCATAGGGTGCTTAGGTCCCCCTCCCTGTATCCCTATCCTGCAGAGGGGCTGCTGGGATGCAGAGCTCTCCTACCCCACTCACAGAATCCCAGACTGGTTTAGGTTGGAAGGGACCTTGAAGCTCATCCAGTTCCAACCCCTACCACAGGCAGGGACACCTTCCACTAGAGCAGGTTGCTCCAAGCTCCATCCAACCTACCTTGAGCACTGCCAGGGATGGGGCAGCTTCATTCTGTATATATGAGGTCAATAAGGCACAGTGCTATGAGGTGATATATTGCATGGCTTAATCCCTGGGGATAAGAGGACTTGATGGTAAAGCAGATTATTGTTTAAACCTTGGTGTGATTGTGGCTGAATAATTGCTACACCTGAAATCCTCTTCAATCAGCGTCCTGTGCTGGAAATGCCATGCATCATAAATAAGGGCTTTTAGCCTGGCTCTTTTGCAGCGGTCCCTGGAGGCAGCTGGAGGAATCAATAATAAATTTAAGACCTGGCAGTTTTCAGGCTGCTCGAGCTCCTGAAATCAGAGACCCCCATTACCCCAGACACGGGCTATAAGGACAAGCAAGCAGCGATGGAATTGTTGTTTCCGTATTCACTTACCTTGAGCAGAAAAAGTACAAAAGGCTGAGATTAATGCCCTCCTTCTCCCATCCAGACTTGCAGGTATATAAGAGGTGCAGACTGAAAAAAGTCATTGCAAATTATGATTATTTTGGCTTGTCTGCAGAAGATAAATGTGCTTGGTAGAAACACAGAGAGCCTGCCAGGCTGCGTGCCGACAGCAGCCCAGGCGCAGCGCAGGGGGCTGTGCTTCCTGCGTGCTTTTAGGCACCAAAAAAGCCCCATTTCCAGCACTCAGGAGCTCGGGCAGATATTAGATGCATCTTTAGATTCATCTCCATAAGTAGCCTGACATTTTATTCAGCAAATCTCTTTAGGTTTGAGTGGATGAGACCATGGAAATACCGAAGCAGCTGTGTTTAAAGGCACAAGAGGATCTGTGTGTGTGTGTGTGATGTGTGTGAGTGTCAGGGTGTGAGTGCGTATATAACAGGGATTTATCTGGTATGACTTCAGCAGAAAAGAGAAGAAAAATGAGGGATATGCTTACAAGTGGATGTGGATCAGTAATTTTCTGAACATTAATTCTCTAGGAGAAGTGTGTGGCTCTACATTAGTGATGATAAATAGGAATTTTCAGCTGAGGAAGTATACTCTATCTTTTCTTTCAGCAGGTACCCATTTCCTGCTCCTTTCCATTTCCCTTCATGCTGTTGTGGTCTCTTATACCTTATATATCATTCCCAACTTTCTTCTTTTTCTAATGGAAACACTTGAATTCTTCAAATAACCCTTTCAGCTCGTCTGCCAGGAAGTGCTCAACTGGTCATTCTTTCACCACACCCTTCTCCTACAAGCTGAGATTTGGGCTGCCAGAGGTGCCCACCTCTGCACCCAGTGGGTCGCCTTGTGCAGGATGCAGCTCCGAGCTGGGTGAGGGATGAGTGGTTGGACCCAGGCTGTGCTGGGAGGCACATCCTTGGTGTCCTGTGATAGTGACTCTTGCTGAAAAGTGTTTCTCTTGCATAGACAGTGAACTGGTGTGTTAAGGATGCATCTGACCCCAGCTAACCCTCCTCTGTGGTCTCTGGGTAGGGAAATTGCCTTTCCTCACACCTTCTGTTGGAGAGGAGTGTTTTGCTGAACCCAGGGCATCGCTTCGGGCAGGTCTGCAGCAACCAGGAGCTTCTCCCTTGGTGTCTTCCTTGGGTTTCCAGTGGCAGATCTGCCGAGGGATGAGCCGTGCCCTGGGGCTCAGCCTGCGCCAGAGAAGCCATCCCCATCCTCTGCTTCCCAGGTACCACAACGCAGGGTACTCATGGCCAGCACAGGGTCATGTTTTGCTGGGTGGGATGGCAGCAGAAAGAGGGGACCATGTGGGGTGTGCCCAGGCTGCAGCCCCTCTGCCCAGCTCCAGGGCATCCCCCAGCCCCTGCAGCACCAGCAGCTCCTGACCCATGGATGTTACAGAGATGCCTTCACCACTTTAAGCTATTTTAAGAATAAGGGGAAAAAAATCCAAGCTGTGAGGCACTAGTGAAACTCTTCCGAGCTGTAACCTTGCTGGGTAAAACCAAGGTTGCAGCACGTCAGCACCAAGCATCCATTCAGCATCACTGGAAGCTATTTCCTATCCCTCTTTTTCTCTCCCTGATTAATATTATTGTTGAGGAATGAAGTGTTAAAACTAAATCAATAAATGGCAGCCAGGCACTCTATAACCAGCTTTTTGTCTTGTTGCACTGTAAGGGCATGCAGCAGCCTGGCATTAATTTAGGTGCCTGCAAACCTGCCAGTGTGATTCCCAGGAGCTGGAAATTGTGCAGGGCACTTGCTGCTTTCTCTGTTTCATTGGAAACCCTCCTGGCCATGGCCAAGTGTGCTCTGAGCTTGCAGATGCCAGCAGAGACAGTGGAAGGGATCTGAAGGCATCTGGAATGGTGCTTCCAAAAATAGTTTATTGACATTAATGGGCCAGATCAAAGCAGAAGGGGTTGGAAAGCAGCCCAGATGAAAGAATGCATAAAAGGTAGAGTGAAATCATGTCAGTCAGGGATGGGGGAAGGCAGGAATGATCCCACTCAGCATGGTGTATTCATACTTAGGAGTCATCTGAGTGAGTGGAATGAGGCAGAGGCTGGGAGAAACACCTTCCTGGGAGCCTGTGGTGTATCTGCTGCTGCAATTTTCCTGCTGCTTTCCAAGGGTGGGGACAGGGGCACTTGGCAAAAATGAGTCAATAATTTCATCTTCTTGGAGTCCACCTAACTTAGGGATAGGAGGCTGGTTTAGGCCGGCAGTGCCAGCTGTCCAGTGCCAGCATGGCAGGGCTGCCTTTCATCTTTGCAACCATCCCTGCATCCTCCAGGACCCCTTTAACCACTTTTCTAGCCTCATCACACTGAGAAGATGATCCACAGTGCTTGATACCATGTGTTCAGCAAGGGTGTTGGGATCCCAGGGGCTGCGGGCTATTTATAGGAAATTATACAGCTGGTTGAAAGTTGCTGGTGCTTTTCTCCCCCAAGAAATTCTTGTCCTTTTTAAACCCCAAGAAAACAGTTTAAATAGATAAAGACTTGCTTCCAACACAGCTTGTGGTATGACTTTCCCAAAATAGAGGACACGGTTTCAAAATACATTATGCCCTGTCTTTTCCATTGACAGGAGTCAGCCTAGAGAGATCCTCCTCCTCCTTCTCCCTCCTGGCCGGCATCAATCTGAACGCAGCAGCAGCACTGAGGCTTTGACCTTCCCCTGGCAGAGCTCCATGGGCATTCACTGCAGAGCTCGCTGGTCACCTCTGAGGCAGACAAATGTCATCTTCATTTCAGAGGTACGGGCAGGGAGGAACAGGGGGGTTAAGTTATGGCTGAACACATTACTCAGCAGCAGAAACTCATGCACATGGTTGGATCAGGCAGGTACCGCTCAGACCCGCATCTCCCAAACCCAGCTTGGAGCAAGTGGTGGCATCTCCAAAGGGTGGCTGAGTTTAAGGAGGCACCTTGTGACAGCAGGCAGCAGTCTGACCTAATCAGTTCAGATGGCATCAACCTCTTGTGTGGTTTCACAGCTCACGGAGGCAAGTGTGCACCTCCTAAAGCTCAACAAGTCTTGGAAATACCAAAGACAAAGCTCCCTCTTTCCTTCAGCAAGATATTGCTGCTATTTAAGGTCTATTATCCTCCCTCTGCTCACACATTGCTGCCATTAGTGTTATAAATGGGCTGGGTATACAGAGAAGAGAAGAGACCCCCAGGGCAGCAATTACTAGAACTGAATTGTCTGATGCAAAAGGCAGCATTACCCTGGTGTAATTTGATAATAAAATAAATTGCATTGCCCATAAACTTGCTGAACGGTGGAGTTTCCCCCACTGTTCTCTCTGGCTCACATTTGGAGCCAGAAGTCCTGCAGGGCAACAGCCCAGCTCTGGCCTGCTGTGGCCACAGCCGCATTCAGGCTCCAAGGGAAATTGTCACAGAACATGAACAAATGAATATTCATGATCAGATTAAACTCATCTTTGACACGGTGCCAACACTGATCTTCCCCAAACAGCCCTGGGTGAAAACTGTGTGGGAAAACACACCTATCCTCTTGAGCAACAGCCCCTGGGTCTCCTGCAGGAAGGGATTGCTCTTGGGGGGCTGGTGGGCTCCTGTTCCCATCCGGCCCCAGCCCCTCAGCCCTGAGCCAGAGAGGAGCAGAGCTCTGGGGGTCTGAGCCCCACACTCAGAGCACGGGCACATCCCCAGCAGACCCACCACCACCCTGCACTCCAAACCCTGCCTACTCAAAAGCCAAGCCTATAGGCACTGAAGTTGGAGACTTGATTACAGATCTCTCTGCACGCCAGTTAGACCACAGATTTGATCACAGGTCTCCTTTTGGGCACTTATACCTCTCCATGGCATGATTCTGGGGCTGCTGTAACCTCAACAGGTTTGAAGCACATCAGTGTTTGCATGGGGGACCTGCAGGGAAAAAGCTCTAAGTGGTGCTTATATACCAGGATGCTCTGATAGCAAACCAGCATCCTATCTGATGCTAGGAGACATTACTATGTTTTAGATTAAACTGAAACTGCAATTATTTGTGGTTGTCATGAATTCCAGTCTATAAAACAAATCTGCAGTTCAAGCAGAAAGCAGGGTGGGGGCTGTACTAGATGCTGCCTCCTTCACTTCTTGGCTTTTATTGCTATGTATTGCTACAGATAATATCTGTGAGAATGCTAATTGCATTTCTAGTACACTGCTACGTGGTGATCAGATACTAAGGTGATAAATAGTAGGGCCTAGCATAGAATAGGGGCTGTAAAACAGCAGGCTCTTCAGTGCAAGGCTGGGCATGATGTATCTTCCATAGGAGTGTCTGTCGGGTCAGGCCCTCTCCTCCTGTCCCAGCTGGGCTCTGCTGCGTGCTGGGAAGCACAACGATGGGGATGAGAAGCTGATGTAGTTTCCTGTCTAAGGCATGTGACAATTGCATCAAATCACATACTTTATATTTTACATGCCAGTCGCCACTGTGGGGGCAGCAGATATCCACTGATGGCCCCTAGATCTACCTACCAAGGATGGCTGGACTCTTGTTGATTAAAAATCAGAGGAAGAAGCCACAGCAGTAGCAGGAATTGCTGCCTCTCAAACATGCAGCAGAGCTGTGAAGCTGACCACGTAATAGCCCCAGTTCTCAGAAGCAATATGAAAAATCACATAATGCAGCAGCAGAGAGAAAATCAGAATCCAAGGAGAGATGTAAATTCAAGGAGAGCTTGATCTTGATACCACTTGATGGTGAGATTTTTAACTGAAAGCAGCCATTGTTGCTGAAGTTTTGCTGCAAGCCCTGAAATAGGAGGGTCAAGAGCTTGCCAGGAGAAGGCATCATCATGAATAAATAAATAAACCTGAGTGAAGATGAGAGCTCTAAAGCATCTGAAACTTCAGCAGCACTGATCAGAGGCCTTCAGCGCTGTGCATTTGATGTGCCAGTATAATCCCAAAATGGGAACGCCTTACAAATCGAGGAATACGGATTTGCCTCAAAAACGAAGTCGTGCATTTCAGATCACACATTTTAAGTACAAATGACTCTGGCATCGAGAGTCACCTTTTGCAGAGCAGGTAGAACTACTGCACTGAGATTTTACTGTACAGAGTCCAGGTTTTACCACCCGAAATGCCCAGTGTGCTAGCTTGAATGTCAACATCAGGAAATCCATCCCACTCCCCTCTGATGCAGCCTCAGCCTTACTTGCTGCTCCCAGGGACCTGTTTTCTGCACTGGAGCCCTTTCCAGTGGTGTCAGTGTGGTGGGGCTGGGGGTGGGATGGGTTGAAATACTGTCCACTGCAGCAAGGAAGAGGAACAGGTTTAACAAAGGGAAGGGAGCATCAGGAGACTCATTTTCGGGAGTGTATGCTGTAAATTTTCCATCAGTGCTTTTTCTTCCCCTGGCTCAACTCCGCTTTCATTTCGGTTCCTCACCACCCCTGTCAGGCTGGCAGAAAGGAGGATGGCTTATTTGAATGAGAACAGCAATGAACTATTACATTTTACGTTAAAACCCATTTGTAATGCAGGAAAGAAGGGAGTTTAAAGGGAGTCTGGTACCATCATAGAGATGCTAGAAAGATCAGGGGGTTTCTCTTCTTTCTAAATATTCCCAGTAGGGGTGAAGGGCCAGAGGAGGATCTGACAGGAGTTAAGGACAACGCCATCCTGAAGCTGATGCATGGGCAATGCCCAACTGCAAACTCCACCTGCACCCAGCACCAGGTCCTAGGAATGCCACTTTCCCTGACAGGTATTCAATATTACATGGTATTATTCACTATTACCTGGAGACTCACTCCATGGCCAGAAACGTTTCGTTTGAGGTTTACTCATTACTGGTTTACAAACATCCAGTGGTGGGTATCATTTGGTGGTGCAAAACCCTTGATGACAGATCAGCCCCTTGTGGCTATGGAGGGATATATGAGAGCTGGAGGGGTGATTTGGGAAGAAGGTCCATCATTTGTGTGTCTAACTCTCAGTAATACGTTTGTCCCCATTCCCCTTGGTTTTTATTAGCTGCAGACTCATTAGGATTCAAACATTCATTTTGGAGGTTACTTCCAGGTTAACCTCATGATGAAATAAATGGCATTGGAAATCCAATTAGACACAATGATACAATAATTATATAAGAACATAATCCCATCTCTGCAAAAGCAAGGCAGGTGCACAATTTCAAACCCTTTTGCCATGGAAAACCACTCGATTACATGCACTCAAATGGGATTTGCAGCTGTACATTCATGCATTTGTGCTTATCCTAAGGTGGTGGTGGAATAGCGATTGCTCGAGACAATCCCAAAGATAAACACGCATTCAGGGTCACAGGCAGAAGCCCTGAGCTTATTAAAGGATGTTCTCACACTTTTCAAGTGATTTTCCTTTCCTGGTACACTGTGTGTGGCAGGAATTCAGAGGCTCAATAGTTCTATGTTATTTTTATGGAGATACTACTAAATGCTTTGTCCCTCAACAGGTCCTGCAAAAATAGACTTTTTTATAAAAGGTAAGTGAAAAAGAAATGAAAAGGTTTCAAGTCTTTGAAAATAGATCATGGAAAATCTTGTAAGAGCTGAGGATTTTACCTGTCACAGACCTGTGTGTAGCAACCCCTGGTGCTACACATGCAGCTTGCTTGTGAGAGGTCATTCTCCCCTACTGCTCTGGGGACATCCCCCTGCAGCCCTGATCCAGCTCTGGGGAACAGCACAAGAGGGACGTGGAGCTGCTGGAGCAAGTCCAGGGGAGGCCCCGGAGCTGCTGCGAGGGCTGGAGCAGCTCTGCTCTGGAGCCAGGCTGAGAGAGCTGGGCTGGGGCAGCTGGAGAAGAGAAGGCTCCTCAAGGGGACACCTTAGAGCAGCTCCAGTGCCTGAAGGGGCTCCAGGAAACCTGGAGAGGGGCTTGGGACAGGGGATGGAGGGACAGGACAAGGGGAATGGCTTTAACCTGCCAGAGGGGAGACTGAGATGAGCTCTGAGGCAGAAGCTCTTCCCTGGGAGGGTGCTGAGGCGCTGGCACAGGGTGCCCAGAGAAGCTGTGGCTGCCCCATCCCTGGCAGTGTTCAAGGCCAGGTTGGACACAGGGAAAAAAATCCCTGCCTGTGGCAGGGGGTTGGAACTGGATGAGCTTTAAGGTCCCTTCTAACCCAAACCAATCCGTGATTCTGTGCTGCTGTGCTTTAGGGAGCTGGGATGGAGATGACAAGTTGGTGTTAGACAAGTTAGTTTGGATGCTCTGGATATAATGAAAAGCAGATGGTTTCTGTACATCAGGCCCTGTACTGTCCTCAGGAGACAGGCTGCAGGTACCAGACACACTGGGCAGGTTCATTAGAGCTTGTGCAATTACCAGCCCAGTTTTCAGGCAGGTTTAGGATCTGAACACTGCAGATCATGGTGTCCAGCAAGCCCCGGAGATCATCTGGAAGATGACAGACAGTTGGTGGCTATAGCCTGGAGATGTATATATATACATATAGCCTTAATAACCTGGAGAATAGCAGCATCTGGAGAAGCTGCTGTGTATTTCTCCCCACATTGGCAGGATGCCCCTCATTGTTTTAGTGGCTTTTGACCCAAAATACATGTCCCTTTTTTCACCTCCTTTCTTCTGGATTTGAGGAAACCCAATCTAATATTTTGCCGCAGGTCACAATCACAGTGACAGGAAAACAACCAGAAGCAGCAGGGCTTTACAGTGCTGGGAGGCAGGAGTTTGCCTTGTCTGGGAAGCAGCTGAAAGGCAGGTCCCAAGGAGTAATTTGCACTACCCAGAACCATGTACAGCCACTCCACAAGAAAATAGTGGGCTTGCTGCAGTGTTATTACCTCCTGCTCCTTCGTGCCAGTTTTGTGATTAATAACATCCCCAGCCGCTTGATGCACTATTGATTCTAAATTCAATAAACAGAACTGGCAGCTGCTGGCAAGACCACATCCTTTTTCCTCTAAAAATCCAAGGCAGCAGCATGTTTCCGGGCAGGGTAAGGTGATGGGAAGGCCCATGGAGAGCTGCCATCCTCCCTCAGCTCCTGCTCTCCCGCGGGTCACACCAAAAGGGCAGTGTGATGTCCCTTGGGAGTTGGTGGCAGATCCTGGTGGTCACTCAGGTAGCCCTGCAGGAAGAGAGGGAAAGTGTTGCTGAGGTCCCTGCACTGTTTTCAAGACATCACTGCATTAAAGGAAGAATCTCACTATGTTCAGGTGGCTTCAATATATGAGTAAATACATTCTTGCCTAAGAAAACAGCTCAGTACTATGGACTTGCTAAATATTAAGCAGAACAGTTGTCTCCAGAGTTGCTGAAAGCAGAACAAGGTGATTTGGTTTTGTTTGGGTTATTTAAAAGAAAAAAAAAAAGACAAAAAAAAAGACTTTTAAAGTGTCAATTTTTTTCCATAAAGATGCTTTGTTAGTGTTGTAAAATAATCTGGTAAATCTAAGGCCAAAAATGAGAAATTGCCTGTTGCCACCAAGCTGCACATTGGTAGAAGGGAGAGGTATGAGAGAGGCCAAAGCACTTTGGTGGGTTGTACAGAATCCTAAAATCACAGGTTTGTTTAGGTTGAAAAAGACCTTTAAGATCATCCAGTCCAACCATCACCCAGCACTGCCACGGCCACCACTAAACCATGTCACTGAGGGCTTCATCTACACAGTATGTGAACACTTGCAGGGACAGTGACTCCACCTCTGCCCTGGGCAGCCTGTTTCAGTGCCTGACCACCCTTTTGGGGAAGAAATTGTTCCTAATCTCCAGTCTAAAACTCCCC